>NC_092354.1:7654786-7794085 GCF_963676685.1 Mytilus edulis
ATCAAATAACCTCATATCAAGACATTCCAGGGGCACCAACTCCTATAAGATGCCATTTAATTGTATAAGACTAAATGTAGCATATCTTCATTACAATAAAGCAGACATTTTGCACTTGTTCTTTTATATGTATCTCTCAAAGTGTCGGAGAAAATGTAAAAACAAGCAAAAGTCACTATTGAGAACTTGACCTTGACCTTTGACCTTGACCTCATTTTCTAAGTAAGGACCCAGGGGACTCAAATAAAAACATTCCAGGGTTATACGGTTAACGGTTTATGAGTTAAAAAAACATACGAACAAATTTATTCCGTAAAGGTAGATAACTCCTATAAAATTTCATCGAATCGCTTCGATCCAAATACGCCAAAAATTACTGAGGATGTAACGAACAATTTGTAAAAAGAATTTTGTCGCTATCTTTTTTTGTTACGAAGGAGATACACTCTGATGATAAACAGTGAATAGGGAGATAACTCTTACAAAGAAAATGGTTTGTCTTAGCAGGGTGAAATTTAAAAGCGCATAAACTATACGATACAATATGAAAAATATCTAAGCGACATATTGCGAAACAAACATTTATCGCAAGAACAAAATTTGGCGGAAAAAAAAAAATAATAATAATAATAATCAGAACAAAAACAATAAGTCTTTCCACAGAAAAGTGGAAAGACTTAATAATCAGAACAAATACAATAGGCTTTCCACAGAAAAGTGGAAAGACCTAATAATCAGAAGAAAAACAATAGGTCTTTCCACAGAAAAGTGGAAAGACTTAATAAGAACTGACCAAAAAACAATAAGTCTCCAAACTTTGTTTGGGAGACTTAATTATAACCCTCAATATAATTGAACAAATTGAACAAATCCTTCTGAACAAAAAGAAAAAGAAGACACATAAGAACCTCACAAGACTTTTTCAAGTTTATTAATGAAAACTCTGTTTCTGATCGGAATACAGTTAGGTGAGCTTTAAATTATAAGTTATAGTGTGGATTACGCAAATGTTTGAAGTTTTTTTGAAGGGTTTTGCGTATATTTCCTGAAAAACAAAAGTCTTGTTGTTTTCCTCTAATATTTGAAGTGTTTACCTCAGTTTTAGTTTGTAACACGGATTTGTTTTCTCTCAATAGATCTATGACTTTCGAACAGCGGTATACTACTGTTGCCTTTATTTGACACATTTAAAAAAACTAAGGATTTTCTTATCCCAGGCATAGATTACCTTAGTCATATTTGGCACAACTTTTTGGAATTTTGGATCCTTAATGCTCTTCAACTTTGTACTTGTTTGGCTTTATAAATATTTTGACATGAGCGTTACTGATGAGTCTTAAGTAGACGAAACAAGCGTCTGGCGTACTAAATTATAATCCTGGTACTTTTGATAACTTATTAGACAAAGTCGATCTTACAAACTTTAACTATCTTTACTGATACAAAATGAGAAGCGTTTAATTTACAAAACAACACGTGCATTTCTGTGACGAAAACAAAATCACGCGCAATTTTGTGAATGGAACTGATAGTAGATCCTTATGTGGTACAGTCGCGCATATCAATTGCGAATGGACCCAATACTTTTATCTTTATCACAACCAGTCCACACTGATACTGACATTAGCAACGAGTACAAATCAAAGGAATAAATATAAAAATGACCAATAATTGGATTTCATCGTGTCACAAATATATGCCCACTAAATGAAAATAATCTAAAACAAATAGAAACATTACCTTTGATTTCTCACCAGACCAATAGTCTTTATATTTATGATCTGTCGCATGTTCTTCGCAATAATATTTTTCCCCATCATGTACTTGATCAAATTCAAGGAATCCTGTGTCAAAGGAGAAACTGGTGGTCTCACACTTCCATTTTTTCTCGAAAGATACCGTTTTCAACTTGTATCGCGTGTTGATAATTCTGTTGATTTCTCTTTTGACAATTTTTAAAACAGCTTGGTTAATCTCTGTATCTACTTCATCCCATTGCCATACTTGCAGCTGAATCATATGACTACTCTTTGCTAATACAAATTTTGCACAGCCAGTTCTGCCAATATTGAATACACAACAATCCTTGAAGAGACCTACCTCGCCCTTTACCACTGCTAGAGGATATTCTCGTAGACAAGAGACAATCAGATTGCTGATTAGATATGGCGGTAAAAAACTAAAGACAAAACACACACATGTAGATTTGCTAGCATTTGGAACGTTAAACAATACATCAATATCCTTAATTCTTAATGTTTGAAGCATGCATGGAACGTAAAAAAAACTATGCTCCCTTTGAACATTTCCACTTTCTGTCAGTAGCAATGGATAGATGATAATGTCAAACTTTTCGATTACTTCCAGTATATGCTCTTGATGAATTCTCATGTCTGCTGATTGTTTCTTGAATATTTCTTCCAATAGCTTAGGATCCATCTTTCCTGTTTTTTTGAAGTTGTCCCATTGTAAGTGTGGTAATTCAAGTTGAAACTGCTGGGCTGTAACAATGCATGTAAAGGCATTTGCTAACCATTGGGGATCAAGTATGATGTATGACGAAATGTCTTCAAAAAATATCACGTTACCAATTTCATGTTGATACCTGAGAAAGAGATGAAGCTCCTTGTTATCAGTTATCGGATGTGGTATTTTCTCACCTAGTTCTTTTAATCTTTCAAAAGAAATTATTTGTTTTCCGATCATAAGTTCAGAGTTGATGGCTTTTTCCATCTGAATAAATTTAACAGGATATTCTCGATTCCAATTTGCGGTACTCTTTGCTGTGGCAAATATATCATTCCTCAATTTTTCAAAAGCATCGTCTACATCCTCTGTGTTGGAGATCAGGTGAACTGATCTCAGGTGAAGCTTGGAATCTTTAAAGATTTTATCAATGTAGGATTCGAGACGTTTTCTGCATTGTTCTTCGTCCTTTCGCAAAAACAAAAACATTGATATTGTATTATTTCATTATCATTTAACCTAAACAGTCTTAGATACATGATTTGTTATAAGATGTTTTTGGCTGTAACTATTACTATTCTCATATCTGTACTTTTCTGTGTCTTTTTTTCTAGAGCGGATGTATAAACACTCTGGCTTTCGTAAATTGTTATGATATTAGTTAGGCTGTTAGTTTTCGCATTGAATTGTTTCATATGTTTCCAATCAGGATGTTTTTAAGCCGGCTTGAGTCTTTTGTTTTTATGCTGATTGGTTTGTGCTTCGTACTGATCCAATGGAGAGGGTTGCATGTTCACAAACATGCTTAACCCCACAACATTCTTAATGTGTCTATGTGTCTGTCCGACGTCAGTAGCCTGTAATTCAGTGGTTGTCATTCATTCAAGCATGTCTGTCAATTAGTATTTAATAAATTGTAGCGTTATAAATAAGGCCATAAGATTTTCAGTTGTTTCAAATTTTTCCTTTCGCGGACTATACGGTGTGTATTATTGTCGTTGTTGTACGGTTACCTACATTGTATGAGTGCTTATCATTTTTATCTGGTCGGTAGTTGTCTCATTGTCATACCACATCTCCTTATTTGCATACACTTTTGTAGTAATAAAATCTACAGTTAGTACTTCTAGCATCATCTCATTCACACTTCATCCAAAAAAATGTCCTTGAGATGTTAAATCATCAAGTAGAAAGATCAAGCACAACTTTAAAAACAAAAACGACAATCAGCATTGACAAGCATGACCATCAGGACAGAAAAAGATATACATTGTTATCAATATGACAAAGGTACATATTCCTACAATAAAATGAAATAGATATTATACAATCTAGACTGAAACAATTTCCATAGTTTCTATTTAAACTGCGCTTTAACGTAACATTGAATCAGCGATTCATAAACAACCCGTTAGACGTGTAAGACGTCGTGGCAAACTTGATCTAATTGTATCTTATACATTTGTGAAGTATTTCCAATGTCCATAGTCTAAACTTAACAAGAATACCGTTCTTATACGACACAAGTTAACATTACCTAAATATTTTCAAAGGGGCAAATTAAGTCGTCAAGTTTTTATAAACAGTACCTAATTAATTATATAACATGTCTACGCCATTATTACTTTGATATAAATACCTGAAATTTGTCCTTGTGTGTACCAATTGCAATAACTGGTGGATCTAGAAGGCTGTGAGCTCCTTCGAGCAATACAGCTTCAGTTTTGTTGTTTATGCTTCCATAACAATGTATTGTATCCATCCAGAAATTGAATGTGCCTGTGATTAAAGACAAATTAATATTTAAATATTTCGGTGGATGACTGCACTTGAAATGTGTCTTAAGAATATAATTACTTCATTCAATAACAAAATATATAATGATTTATCCTGCAGACTGTTATATTATTGCAAGTAAAAAATATAACTATTTAAATCAGTGTTTAAAAAGAGGCAAATGTTACACATGGGCGAATCAACATTCATCAGTCAAAAAAAAGCAATAACGATTGATTCGGGCTGATAAAAAAAAACAAAGAATAGACAAATAAGTATGCACAATATTATATAGAACACAATCGAGAGAACAAAATGAATCTTGCATAAATCAGGGTTGAATCGAGGTGCTCAAAAAGGGTACGCAGATCCTATATCACATTCAGCCTCCGTCTTGTTGTTTGTGGTAAGTACAAATTCGGCAATAAGTCTCACTTGTACGTCAGAGTTGACGTAAATAGAACGATATTGTAGTAACTACAAATGGAACATGCCTATGGTAATCTGGTTATAATGCCAAATAATGATTGAGTCCATAAATATTCCATGTACAGAAAGCAAAATGCTATACATTAATAAAACACATTGCGAGGCACAGCTTGATACGAGCGGAGAGGTCGAACCCTAAACAGTTTGAGCGAAAATCGACAACGTAGAAAACCTAAGACTGAGCAACAGAAAACCCAACCAAAAACCAAGGGCGATTCCATACACAGGGAAGATTCTACTCTACATGTGCACCAGTCGTGATGTTCGTGTATTTAAAAACATGGTGATAAGTATAATTCGGTAGGTTACATACGAGACAAAAGTGGACAGGATTGTAGTTGAACAAATCCGTCGTCATCTTTAAATCAGATATTCAATGACGTTAAACCAACTATTGATAGCGTCTGTAAATTTTTAGAAGGGATAATTTCAACGGCACTTGGCTTGAAAGCTTTTTGGAGAGCAGCAACCTTCTTATAAGGACATCATGATAGGAAATACAAATCCTAGAATATTGATCAATTTGGAGATATATACTTCATGGGAAGACACTGCTAGAATGTTGCTACATAGAAAATAAATTGGGCAGCTGAAGTCATCTCTTTTGTCACGATATTTTGTTTTCATCCGATCCTCATTGTCAATTTCTAGATTCAAGTCAAGATAGTAAATGGCTATATTAAATGAAACACGAAAAGTAGTGTTGTTTAGAGCAAATAATAAAAATCATTTAACAAAAAAGCCACGTATTAAAGTTTGCTGTCTTAAATGTTTAGTTTCATTGTTTTATATGAACTGAATATCAAGAATAATTCGTATCTACGTTTAATATAATTATATCTTTAAATTTGATAAGGAAGCACAAATTTATTTTACAAACCGTAGGATACTGTGTCATCTATGTCATGTAAATTTGCTACGACAAGAAAAATTGCTTCTGAATTCAAAAACGTTTGATGAGTGTTGTAATACTCCATGTCACCAGCAAAATCCCACACTGTTAAATTTGCATAGTCATCTTCGTCTTGTAAGTCTACAGCAGATCCGATTATACTTAACAGCTCATCCTTTGCCAGTTTAGAAATCGGCGGTTCTATAATCTCCGGATAAGCAAACTGATAATTCATTTTGGGTTGAGGTTCTTTGTCATGTTCAATATTTTTGATGATTGTGCCCTTATTATCATCTGTTGATATCTGATCTGATGAAGATATCTCCAATATGTCATGCTTTGGTTTTTCTTTATCTTGATGTAACTCTTTGACAATTGACTGCAATATTCTATTGTTGATACTTGTTTCTTTCACTAATCTTGTATCTACAAAAAAAATTGTAAAAAGTGTTCATAGTACAGAAGAAATCTATGGAAGTTAGGATTAAACTTCACCGATTTCATATGTTATACAATAAAAAAAAACAATAAAGAAAATCACGTCCACCCCCTTTCTCAGAAACTAAACACAAAACAATAATCTGTTAAGGCAACAGGTCATTATCAAGAAAAAAGTAAATTAACAAAAATACCGAACTATGCGGAAAATTCAAAACGGAAAGTCTGTATTCAAATGACAAAATCAAAGCTCAAACACATCAAACGAATAAGGGTATCTGCATTTAAAAAAAATAGATATCAATAACATTTTATTTTCATATAAAACCTTTACAGTAACAACTATCGCAGTAATTGAAATAGTGAAATTACAGTAGAAATAAAGTATTTGCTAAAGGATTAAATTGCCATATATAACACTTAATCCAGACATCCATCTGATTAGACATTATTATTTATTTTTTTTGCGCTGATTGGATTGTATTTTTGAGAACAAATTTTAATAAGACGTTGAAGATCATATAAACATGAAATGCAGGCACTAAAAATTTATTAAAAACAATTCGTATAAATCACACAGCTTCAAGTCTCAAGTCTCAAGTATAAAAGAGTACACTTCAAAACAGTATAATTATATACAAAAATAACATTGTTTACATATAATAAAACGGATGCGAGGATAAGTTTACATAAGCAAAGTCATTTTTGCAAATAAAAATATTTTGTGATAATGTAGTAGAGATCATTAGTCTGTATTTTAATTTAAATTACATCCAACATGTCTATCTTTAATTCCATTCATTAAATATTGAATATTCATATTAGGTCTGAGACATATGGTTCATACTAGGATCTAGCAATAATGTGTTTCTAAGAATTGAAAAATAAAAAAAAATGTAAATACATAAAAACAGCATACACAGAACTTAAAAAAAAAATTAAAATTATGTTTACTATGTTTTAGTTTTTCTATGATAACTTTGCAATAAATAAAACATGTAAAACGAGAGTGAGAAAAAAATGGCATATTTACCTAACACTTTATTCCATTCCCTGTTACTTAGATTTATTCGACATCTCCGCCGATGAATTTCTATACCATTTGTGCTTTTTACGCTTTGTAACTCCTCCCCAAACAATCTTCGTACTAAGGAAGTCTTTCCAACAGATTTTTTTCCAACAATTATTAAATTTATATCCCGTCTTCTTTCTGAACCCGATTCAAGGGCGTTCAGATAAATGGCAATCGACTCATGATCCATCTTTTTTATTTGTTCTGGTATTTTGCTGTCTGAAATGTAAATAAATAAATGTGTATCCTAAAAAGTCATTAGTAAGAGGTCATACTCGTCTACTGATTTATACATATGAGCTCTGAGACATACAGTTCATATTAGTCTCAATCGATTTTTGAATTTCGAACAGCGGTATCCTACTGTTGCATTGATGCCTTGTGACAGCAACTAGTAAGAATGATTTTGACGTCACATGCCTTGCCAAAGTAACTGGTAAGAATGATTATCCAAAATATATTCAGCACGTTGAGGAAAGTATAAATTAGATGGGATGATTTTAAAGTTAATGTGATCTTCATCAAAAGCCTACTTCACTTTTCCCATCAATTTGTTGGTTTTTTTTCATCTTTTTTCATTATAACATTATAAGCAGATATCAAGGTTTCCGTATATTAGAAACAGGTAATTATAAATCATTTCAGCTGGTATCGGAATAATTAACATTAGATGATTACCTTCAACTACTGGTGCTGCAGGTTCCTGTAAATGGGTGTCAGGAGTTACTTCTGGGGATGTTTTTGACATGGCAGTCTACAAAAGAAAAATATGCTATAAACTATCATGCCCCATGTGAAAAGTTGTCAAATAGTTTAATACATATATTTTAATAACCTTTCTACTTGCCACTAGGTTTAAAGGACAATAACTCTATATTTTACAGGAAGTTGAAATGCCCTATTCAATCACAACTTATTTTAACTAGACACAGACAATTATCTTGAATGGACCGTAATTCTTTACATACTTCCAACTTTGATTCTGTTGTTTGCATCTATTTGTTATAATAGGTACAGTCATTGTATTGAACAAAATCATTCCTCTTCGCCGCATAATTTAAAGATAATGCATAGTGATGCACGTTGACTTAACATGAAAGTGCATATGTAGTTGTCTCCCTTACTAGTATAATCAGTTTCAGAATAATTATTGTTATTTCCCTTGTTTAAAACTATAAATTTCATGTCTCTTTATTTAATGATTTACATAATGCTTATTCAGTACATATTTGTGAAATTGAATAGATATTAGTATTTTGAATTCATTGGTTAAAGATATTCATTTTATATTCTAAAGTTTAGTATTTGCATTGTCACAAATCATGTATAACCTTCTTTGACAGACTAAGGCCTATACATTTTATATGACTGGTTTGGTGTAATTGCATTGAATTGTCTGAGGTCTGAAGTATACAGTCCAACCAACGAAAGCTGTAACTAATGCAAATCTTCCTTTCATGTATTGGTTTTCAAATGCTTAGATATGAGAACCCGCCCCCCTCACTTTTTTTTTATTGAAATTTTGATCAATAGATCTTAAAGAATATAATATGACCCCTCCGAAAAAAAGTGAAAAAACAAAATCCCCCACCCCCATTTTTTAATTTGAAATTTCAAAATATATCAATTCACAAACACATAAAATATCAGGCATAACAGAAAAAAAATGTTTCTCTCTAAATATCATAGTTTTCCTGATAATAGGCAAGAATGAAAAAAAAAATGGTAAAATTTGTCATTTATGGGCAATAACTCCTATAAGAATATGTTTAACAGTTTTGATGTATATGGACAATTGGTAGAGCTCATCATTCTGAACATTTTTGTTCCTTTCAGATTTTCTCTATTTACAACATTTCAAACAAGAATGTGTCCCCAGTACACGGATGCTAAGCCAGACTCGCCTGACTCGTACAGTTAACTGACCGGACAAGCAATTTTTTGCGTCTTTGTTGCCCGTGGACAAGTAAAAAAATGATGCTTGACATTGTTGATTTATATAATCAAAGTAAAGTCCCCAAAATCCATTCACAAAACTGGAAAAAATATCACCAGGCAGACATGTACAGCTATCAATTCTTTCATACAACAAATATAATTCACATATTGCTTTAGTTTAAAAAAAACACAACGAGGTGCTCCGCATTAATTTACCCCCCCCCCCCCTATTTTTTTTTTCACATCCCCCTGTCCCTTTTTCCAAAACTGATCTCAATTCAAATTTCTAATGGAGTTTGCAACAATAACTACTCATTTATATACATCATAAAAGTTTAAAATGTAAAATAAAGTGCTTGTTATCACTGAATGGTAAAGATTGTTTTAATTTATCAATTGGTAGCTATAGTAAAAGTGAATATACATTGTATATTGTATAAAGCAATGATTTAAGTTGATTCAACTACTATTCTGGACAAAGAAAGATAACTCCAATTGAAGATTTCTTGCTATTTCACAGTATTGTGCAATTAGATATTTTTAGCTATTGTGTAATACTGTGCAATTGAAAATATTTGTTATTGCACAATACTGTGCAATTGAAGATTTCTTGCTATTGCGCAATACTGTGCAATTGAAAATTTATTGCTATTGCACAATACTGTGCAATTGAAGATTTCTTGCTATTGCTGAATACTGTGCAATTGAAAATTTCTTGCTATTGCACAATACTTAAAATAATAATTTTGGATCCTGATTTGAACCAACTTGAAAACTGGGCCCATAATCAAAAATCTAAGTACATGTTTAGATTCGGCATATCAAAGAACCCCAATTATTTAATTTTTGATGAAATCAAACAAAGTTTAATTTTGGACCCCGATTTGGACCAACTTGAAAACTGGGCCAATAATCAAAAATCTAAGTACATGTTTAGATTCAGAATATCAAAGAACCCCAAGGACTCATGTTTTGTTAAAATCAAATTAAGTTTAATGTTGGACCCTTTAGACCTTAATGTAGACCAATTTGAAAACAGGACCAAAAATTAAGAATCTACATACACATTTAGATTCGGCATATCAAAGAACCCCAATTTTGGACCCTTTGGGCCCTTATTCCTAAACTGTTGGGACCACAACTCCCAAAATCAAACCCAACCTTCCTTTTATGGTCATAAACCTTGTGTTTAAATTTCATAGATTTCTATTAACTTATACTAAAGTTATTGTGCGAAACTGATCTGATGTATAAACCTAGGAGATAGCAAGCTGATGACACAAAAAAGATGTGATGTATATACCTAGGAGATACCAAGCTGATGACACATAAAAGGAGATGATGTGATGTATATACCAAGGAGATACCAAGCTGATGACACATACAAGGACATGATGTGATGTATATACCAAGGAGATACCAAGCTGATGACACATACAAGGAGATGATGTGATGTATATACCTAGGAGATACCAAGCTGATGACACATAAAAGGAGATGGTGTGATGTATATACCTAGGAGTAACCAAGCTGATGACACATAAAAGGAGATGATGTGATGTATATACCTAGGAGATACCAAACTGATGACACATAAAAGGAGATGATGTGATGTATATACCTAGGAGTAACCAAGCTGATGACACATAAAAGGAGATGATGTGATGTATATACCTAGGAGTAACCAAGCTGGTGACACATAAAAGGTGATGAAAACACAGATTTCAAACATTTGTCTTTCACATATATGCCAACATGTATATTAGACAACAAGCTTGGAATTGTCAACTTACATTGTTAACTGACAACAAATACTACAATGACATTAAAAACTACAGGCAACCGTTTCATTGTAATTTCTTTGTACCAAGTATGTTTTGTCACTTATAATCTGTGAATATCTTTTCAAGTAAGACAAGACTATTTACCTTAAGGAGGTCCATCACTTCTTCCTTTTTCCTTTTTTCCTCTTCATCATCATAGCTGTCTATTTTTACCAGATCATAAGGAGTCTTACACTGAAATACAATCAAATAATCGTTCATTAATTATACACATATACATCTTTTATTTCAAAAACTGTAAAACATTTTATAATAGGTTACTGTAGCATTAATTTTACCTATGCAATGCAGAATGTTGTCTTATTTATATATACTTCAAATACAAACCAGTGAACCTAAACCAACAACAAATATGAAGTAACATTATAAAGAGATCAATGAATTATGTTTGAGATTTTGCTGTTAAAAAATTATTGAATGATTGGTGTAGGGTGTGTTGGTGAAATGTGATAAGATGGTAGTTGGATGGTAGTGTAAGATGTGTTGCTGGAGTATTATCAAATTGTAGTTTAGTTAATAGTGTATGATTGGTGTGAGGTGAATTGGTAGAATGTGATTAGATGGTAGTTTTGTAAATAGTGTATGATTGGTGTAAGATTTGTTGGTGAAATGTGATTAGATGGTAGCAAGATGTGTTGCTGGAGTATGATTAGATGGTAGTTGTGTCAGTAGTGTATGACTGATGTAGGGCGTGTTGGTAGAGTATGATGAGATGGTTGTTGTGTCAGTAGTGTAGAATTGGCGTTAGGTGTGTTGGTAGAGTATGATGAGATGGTAGTTGTGTGAGTAGTGTAGGATTGGTGTTATGTGTGTTGGTAGAGTATGATAAGATGGTTGTTGTGTCAGTAGTGTAGGATTGATGTTAGGTGTGTTGGTAGAGTATAATGCGATGGTTGTTGTGTTAGTAATGTAGGATTAATGTTAGGTGTGTTGATAGAGTATGATGAGATGGTAGTTGTGTGAGTAGTGTAGGATTGGTGTTAAGTGTGTTGGTAGAGTATGATGAGATGGTAGTTGTGTCAGTAGTGTAGGTTTGGTGTTAGGTGTGTTGGCGAGTATGATGAGATGGTAGTTGTGTCAGTAGTGTAAGATTGGTGTTAGGTGTGTTGGTAGAGTATGATGAGATGGTAGTTGTGTCAGTAGTGTAGGATTGGTGTTAGGTGTGTTGGTAGAGTATGATGAGATGGTTGTTGTGTCAGTAGTGTAGATTTGGTGTTAGGTGTGTTAGTAGAGTATGATGAGATGGTAGTTGTGTCAGTAATGTAGGACTGTTGTAGGGTGTGTTCGTGATGTATGATGAGATGGTTGTTGCGTCAGTAGTTTAGGATTGGTGTTAGGTGTGTTGGTAGAGTATGATACGATGGTTGTTGTGTCAGTAGTGTATGATTGGTGTTAGGTGTGTTGGTGGAGTATGATGAGATGGTAGTTGTGTCAGTAGTGTATGATTGGTGTTAGGTGTGTTGGTGGAGTATGAGATGGTAGTTGTGTCAGTAGTAAACAATTGGTGTTAGGTGTGTTGGTGGAGTATGATAAGATGGTAGTTGTGTCAGCAGTGTATGATTGGTGTTAGGTGTGTTGTTGGAGTATGATGTGATGGTAGTTGTGTCAGTAGTTATGATTGGTGTTAGGTGTGTTGGTGGAGTATGATAAGATGGTAGTTGTGTCAGCAGTGTATGATTGGTGTAAGGTGTGTTGGTGGAGTATGATAAGATGGTAGTTGTGTTAGCAGTGTAGGATTGGTGTTAGGTGTGTTGGTGGAGTATGATAAAATGGTAGTTGTGTCAGTAGTGTATGATTGGTGTTAGGTATGTTGGTGGAGTATGATGAGATGGTTGTTGTGTCAGTAGTGTATGATTGGTGTTAGGTGTGTTGGTGGAGTATGATAAGTTGGTAGTTGTGTCAGTAGTGTATAATTATGGTTAGGTGTGTTGGTAGAGTATGATGAGATGGTAGTTGTGTCAGTAGTGTATGATTGGTGTTAGGTGTGTTGGTGGAGAATGATGAGATTGTTGTTGTGTCAGTAGTGTAGGATTGGTGTTAGGTGTGATTGTGGAGTATGATGAGATGGTAGTTGTGTCAGTAGTGTATGATTGGTGTTAGGGTGTGTTGGTCGAGTATGGTTAGATGGTAGTTGTGTCAGTAGTGTAGGATTGGTGTTAGGTGTGTTGGTAGAAGATGATGAGATGGTAGTTGTGTCAGTAGTGTAGGATTGGCGTTAGGTGTGTTGGTGGAGTATGATGATATGGTAGTTGTGTCAGTAATGTATGATTGGTGTTAGGTGTGTTGGTGAAGTATGATGAGATGGTAGTTGTGTCAGTAATGTAGGAGTGGTGTAGGGTGTGTTGGTAGAGTATGATGAGATGGTATTTGTGTCAGTAGTGTATGATTGGTGTTTAGTGTGTTGGTGGAGTATGATGAGATGGTAGTTGTGTCAGTATTGTAGGATTGGTGTTAGGTGTGTTGGTAAAGTATGATGAGATGGTAGTTGTGTCAGAAGTGTAGGATTGGTGTTAGGTGTGTTGGTGGAGTATGATGAGATGGTAGTTGTGTCAGTAATGTATAATTGGTGTTAGGTGTGTTGGTAGAGTATGATAAGATGGTTGTTGTGTCAGTAGTGTAGGATTGATGTTAGGTGTGTTGGTAGAGTATAATGCGATGGTTGTTGTGTTAGTAATGTAGGATTAATGTTAGGTGTGTTGATAGAGTATGATGAGATGGTAGTTGTGTGAGTAGTGTAGGATTGGTGTTAAGTGTGTTGGTAGAGTATGATGAGATGGTAGTTGTGTCAGTATTGTAGGATTGGTGTTAGGTGTGTTGGTAAAGTATGATGAGATGGTAGTTGTGTCAGAAGTGTGGAATTGGCGTTAGGTGTGTTGGTAGAGTATGATGAGATGGTAGTTGTGTGAGTAGTGTAGGATTGGTGTTATGTGTGTTGGTAGAGTATGATAAGATGGTTGTTGTGTCAGTAGTGTAGGATTGATGTTAGGTGTGTTGGTAGAGTATAATGCGATGGTTGTTGTGTTAGTAATGTAGGATTAATGTTAGGTGTGTTGATAGAGTATGATGAGATGGTAGTTGTGTGAGTAGTGTAGGATTGGTGTTAAGTGTGTTGGTAGAGTATGATGAGATGGTAGTTGTGTCAGTAGTGTAGGTTTGGTGTTAGGTGTGTTGGCGAGTATGATGAGATGGTAGTTGTGTCAGTAGTGTAAGATTGGTGTTAGGTGTGTTGGTAGAGTATGATGAGATGGTAGTTGTGTCAGTAGTGTAGGATTGGTGTTAGGTGTGTTGGTAGAGTATGATGAGATGGTTGTTGTGTCAGTAGTGTAGATTTGGTGTTAGGTGTGTTAGTAGAGTATGATGAGATGGTAGTTGTGTCAGTAATGTAGGACTGTTGTAGGGTGTGTTCGTGATGTATGATGAGATGGTTGTTGCGTCAGTAGTTTAGGATTGGTGTTAGGTGTGTTGGTAGAGTATGATACGATGGTTGTTGTGTCAGTAGTGTATGATTGGTGTTAGGTGTGTTGGTGGAGTATGATGAGATGGTAGTTGTGTCAGTAGTGTATGATTGGTGTTAGGTGTGTTGGTGGAGTATGAGATGGTAGTTGTGTCAGTAGTAAACAATTGGTGTTAGGTGTGTTGGTGGAGTATGATAAGATGGTAGTTGTGTCAGCAGTGTATGATTGGTGTTAGGTGTGTTGTTGGAGTATGATGTGATGGTAGTTGTGTCAGTAGTTATGATTGGTGTTAGGTGTGTTGGTGGAGTATGATAAGATGGTAGTTGTGTCAGCAGTGTATGATTGGTGTAAGGTGTGTTGGTGGAGTATGATAAGATGGTAGTTGTGTTAGCAGTGTAGGATTGGTGTTAGGTGTGTTGGTGGAGTATGATAAAATGGTAGTTGTGTCAGTAGTGTATGATTGGTGTTAGGTATGTTGGTGGAGTATGATGAGATGGTTGTTGTGTCAGTAGTGTATGATTGGTGTTAGGTGTGTTGGTGGAGTATGATAAGTTGGTAGTTGTGTCAGTAGTGTATAATTATGGTTAGGTGTGTTGGTAGAGTATGATGAGATGGTAGTTGTGTCAGTAGTGTATGATTGGTGTTAGGTGTGTTGGTGGAGAATGATGAGATTGTTGTTGTGTCAGTAGTGTAGGATTGGTGTTAGGTGTGATTGTGGAGTATGATGAGATGGTAGTTGTGTCAGTAGTGTATGATTGGTGTTAGGGTGTGTTGGTCGAGTATGGTTAGATGGTAGTTGTGTCAGTAGTGTAGGATTGGTGTTAGGTGTGTTGGTAGAAGATGATGAGATGGTAGTTGTGTCAGTAGTGTAGGATTGGCGTTAGGTGTGTTGGTGGAGTATGATGATATGGTAGTTGTGTCAGTAATGTATGATTGGTGTTAGGTGTGTTGGTGAAGTATGATGAGATGGTAGTTGTGTCAGTAATGTAGGAGTGGTGTAGGGTGTGTTGGTAGAGTATGATGAGATGGTATTTGTGTCAGTAGTGTATGATTGGTGTTTAGTGTGTTGGTGGAGTATGATGAGATGGTAGTTGTGTCAGTATTGTAGGATTGGTGTTAGGTGTGTTGGTAAAGTATGATGAGATGGTAGTTGTGTCAGAAGTGTAGGATTGGTGTTAGGTGTGTTGGTGGAGTATGATGAGATGGTAGTTGTGTCAGTAATGTATAATTGGTGTTAGGTGTGTTGGTAGAGTATGATAAGATGGTTGTTGTGTCAGTAGTGTAGGATTGATGTTAGGTGTGTTGGTAGAGTATAATGCGATGGTTGTTGTGTTAGTAATGTAGGATTAATGTTAGGTGTGTTGATAGAGTATGATGAGATGGTAGTTGTGTGAGTAGTGTAGGATTGGTGTTAAGTGTGTTGGTAGAGTATGATGAGATGGTAGTTGTGTCAGTATTGTAGGATTGGTGTTAGGTGTGTTGGTAAAGTATGATGAGATGGTAGTTGTGTCAGAAGTGTAGAATTGGCGTTAGGTGTGTTGGTAGAGTATGATGAGATGGTAGTTGTGTGAGTAGTGTAGGATTGGTGTTATGTGTGTTGGTAGAGTATGATAAGATGGTTGTTGTGTCAGTAGTGTAGGATTGATGTTAGGTGTGTTGGTAGAGTATAATGCGATGGTTGTTGTGTTAGTAATGTAGGATTAATGTTAGGTGTGTTGATAGAGTATGATGAGATGGTAGTTGTGTGAGTAGTGTAGGATTGGTGTTAAGTGTGTTGGTAGAGTATGATGAGATGGTAGTTGTGTCAGTAGTGTAGGTTTGGTGTTAGGTGTGTTGGCGAGTATGATGAGATGGTAGTTGTGTCAGTAGTGTAAGATTGGTGTTAGGTGTGTTGGTAGAGTATGATGAGATGGTAGTTGTGTCAGTAGTGTAGGATTGGTGTTAGGTGTGTTGGTAGAGTATGATGAGATGGTTGTTGTGTCAGTAGTGTAGATTTGGTGTTAGGTGTGTTAGTAGAGTATGATGAGATGGTAGTTGTGTCAGTAATGTAGGACTGTTGTAGGGTGTGTTCGTGATGTATGATGAGATGGTTGTTGCGTCAGTAGTTTAGGATTGGTGTTAGGTGTGTTGGTAGAGTATGATACGATGGTTGTTGTGTCAGTAGTGTATGATTGGTGTTAGGTGTGTTGGTGGAGTATGATGAGATGGTAGTTGTGTCAGTAGTGTATGATTGGTGTTAGGTGTGTTGGTGGAGTATGAGATGGTAGTTGTGTCAGTAGTAAACAATTGGTGTTAGGTGTGTTGGTGGAGTATGATAAGATGGTAGTTGTGTCAGTAGTGTATGATTGGTGTTAGGGTGTGTTGGTGGAGTATGATTAGATGGTAGTTGTGTCAGTAGTGTAGGATTGGTGTTAGTTGTGTTGGTAGAGTGTGATGAGATGGTAGTTGTGTCATTAGTGTAGGATTATTGTTAGGAATGTTGGTGGAGTATGATGAGATCGTAGTTGTGTCAGTAATGTAGGATTGGTGTAGGGTGTGTTGTTTGAGAATGATGAGATGGTATTTGTGTCAGTAGTGTATGATTGGTGTTAGGTATGTTGGTAGAGTATGATGAGATGGTAGTTGTGTCAGTAGTGTATGATTGGTGTTAGGTATGTTGGTAGAGTATGATGAGATGGTAGTTGTGTCAGTAGTGTATGATTGGTGTTAGGTATGTTGGTAGAGTATGATGAGATGGTAGTTGTGTCATTAGTCTAGGATTGGTGTAGGGTGTGTTGGTGAAGTATGATGAGATGGTAGTTGTGTCAGTAGTGTAGGATTAGTGTTAGGTGTGTTGGTGGAGTATGATGAGATGGTAGTTGTGTCAGTAGTGTATGATTGGTGTTAGGTGTGTTGGTTGAGTATGATGAGATGGTAGTTGTATCAGTAGTGTAGATTGGTGTTAGGTGTGTTGGTAGAGTATGATGAGATGGTAGTGGTGTCAGTAATGTAGGATTGGTGTTAGGTGTGTGGTGGTGTAAGAACGCGTGCACTTCATGTAAACGCCACGTTAACTCTGCGTTAACTCCGAAATTTTAGTAGACATAAATAGTAAACGGGCGTTTACTTTCACGTTTACCTCCGCGTTAACGCGAAAACCGCGCGTCTTCTAATCTTGTAAAGGGTAAATGGGCGTTTACTTCGCGTTAACGCGAAAAAGGCGTTTCTTCTATCTTTTAAAAAAAAGTAAACGCCCGTTTACAGTTTGTAGTAAACGCGCGTTAACGCAGATTGTCCTCGTATCCTGGATACACTGACCTAATATATCACATGATAAGGTACATTAAAATATCCATCTGTCCATTTTCGATCAACATATTGGCAATTACATTTAATGAAATGAGACCTCTTTAATTAATTTATTGAAAATTAATCATTGCATATAAGAACAAAATGGAAATTCGTCCTGGAACTGTAAAACCTACAAGACTTTCAGTTTACATTCGTGAGAGGATATTAAGTTTTGGAATATTTGATTTTGGCTATTTATTTTTAAATATGCCGGTTTAACTGTGAGTCGATATTTGTACATGTAAATTTTGAACAGAAAAAATAGAAAATCCACTGTTGAAAGTTTTTGGAACTGACTATTTTTGCAATTAATAAATGTTTATATTTCTAATAAAAAGTGTTTTTTAATGTTAGGGTTCAAAACACATATACGTAAAATATTAAGTCATTTTAACATTATAAATAAATGTACAAATGCACACGGCGATTATTTTATAATACTAGTATACACAATTAGTTAACGCGAAAAGTAAACGCCTGTTTACTTTCAAGTGCGCATCAAAATACAATTGAGAAATCTGTAGTAAACGCCAGTTTACTTTATGTGCACGTAAAATTAAACTTGTGAAATCTGAAGTAAACGGACGTTTACTACTGACTAAACGGACACAGAGTAAACGCGCGTTTACTCTAGTAGACATTAGTAATTTCCGTTTTGACCGCGTTAACGTAAATGAAGTAAACGGGCGTTTACTAGTAAACGCGAAATTTATAGTTAACGAACGAAAAATGTGCACGCCGCGTTAACTTGCATTTACTTTATGTAATGCTTGGTCTGCACCCAACTGTAGGTGTGTTGGTGCAGTATGATGAGATGGTAGTTGTGTCAGTAGTATATGATTGATGTAGGGTGTGTTGGTGGAGCATGATGAGATGGTAGTTGTATCAGTAGTGTAGGATTGGTGTTAGGTGTGTTGGTTGAGTATGATGAGATGGTAGTTGTATCAGTAGTGTAGGATTGGTGTTAGGTGTGTTGGTAGAGTATGATGAGATGGTAGTTGTGTCAGTAATGTAGGATTGGTGTTAGGTGTGTGGTGGAGTATGGTGAGATGGTAGTTGTGTAAGAAGTGTAGGATTGGTGTTAGGTGTGTTGGTGGTGTATGATGAGATGGTAGTTGTGTCAGTAATGTAGGATTGGTGTTAGGTGTGTTGGTTGAGTATGATGAGATGGTAGTTTAAGAAAAACAGACCAAAACACAAAAACCTAACACTGAGCAATGAACCTTGAAAATGAGATCAATGTCAAATAAAACTTACACAACTGACATATTGATCATAAAATATTTCCATACACCAAATATAGTTGATCTATTGTATATAGTATTAGAAAAAAATACCAAAACTCAAAAACTTAACTTTTCGGTCATTTTTTTATATAAATAAGGTCGTTAGTTTTCTTGTTTGAATTGTTTTACATTGTCTTATCGGGGCCTTTTAAAGCTGACTATGCAGTATGGGCTTTGCCCATTATTGAAGGCCGTACAGTTAATGTCTGTGTCATTATGGTCTCTTGTGGACAGTTGTCTTATTGGCAATCATACCACATCTTCTTTTTTATATTTGACCATTGAACCATGAAAATGAGGTCAAGGTCAGTTGACACCTGCCAGCTAGACATGTACACTTTACAATCATTCCATACACCAAATATAGTAGACCTATTGCATACAGTATAAGAAAAACAGACCAAAACACAAGCACTTTACTATAACCACTGAATCATGAAAATGAGGTCAAGGTCTGATGACACCTGCCAGTTGGACATGTACACCTTACAGTCCTTCCATACACCGAATATACAAGACCTATTGCTAATAGTATCTGAGATATGGACTTGACCACCAAAACTTAACCTTGTTCATGGATTCATGAAATGAGGTTGAGGTCAAGTGAAAACTGTCTGACAGGCATGAGGACCTTGCAAGGTACGCACATACCAAATATAGTTATACTATTACTTATAAAAGAGAATTTAACATTACAAAAAAAAACAATTCAGGTAGTCACGTTCAGTGAACCATGAAAATGAGGTCAAAGACATTGGACATGTGACTGGCGAAAACTTCGTAACATGAGGCATCCATAAACAAAGTATGAAGCATCCAGGTCTTCCATCTTCTAAAATATAAAGCCTTTAAGAAGTTAGCTAATGCCGACACCACTGCTTGATCACTTTCCCTATGCCGAGCTTTATGAGATTAAAGTCGCAGGCTTGACAAAAAACAATCAGTTTTAAGGGGCTCGCGGGTCTGAATCATTTTTTTAACTAAAAAATAATGGGGTCACCGTTCATTTACACTCACAATCTGCCTTCGAAAGAAGCATACATTTTTGTTAATGTCCTTTTTTCCTGTTGACCTAATAGGGGAAATAGTTGTAATATCGAAATAAAAAAAGAACTAAATTACAGAAATCGCTTAAATTTTACATTTATAAGTTTATGTACAGCTTTTTCGAAAACAACAATATATATAAAATATACGAGTTAAAAAAGATATTTCAATTTTAATGCCAAAAAAGGGCATTTTTGCCCCAAAGGGAGATAATTTGGAGCTTTATCAATGATATCTACATTTTAAAAGTCACCTGAGACCAACAAGAATTGATTTTTTGGAATGATTCTTGTACCAAAATGATAAAGTAATAACTACTTAAGGTAATAAATGAAATTTGTAATGAAAAATTATTGTTTATTTTTTTCTTAAAATCTTATACCCGCGGGCCTCCTAAAGAAAACTGTGTTCATTCATTAAGTGTATTAATAAAAAGGTTTTTCCCTCCATGTAAAAGTTAAGCACAGACTGACTTCTTCATATTTAGTTTAACCTGTTTATTATACAGGTATTTCATCATAAACTTAAAAGTTGTACTTTATTATATTTTATCTGCAGCTGTGTACCCTCAAATATGGTATTTGTATTTATATTGTAATTGTACTTTCTCTGTTGACTTGTATTTAGTTTTTAGAGAAGAAAATATCCATCTATCTAATAACAATAAAACTGAATGTTACCTCTTTTGTTTTCACCCAAGGACTGCATCCTTGATCTAGTAACCATTTTGTTACATCAATCCGTCCAAACTCAGCAGCATAATGTAAAGCTGTTTTTCCAACCTATAACAATATAAAATTATAAACATGTTAATGGTGTGTGATAACAAAATCATGAGAGGAGTCAAATAATTTACCAAATGTAAGAAATATAACATCGGGTAAGAAAATATCCAATTACATTGTGTATAAACTATAATGGTAGATTAAGATATATAAATTCAATGCACATATTTTCTTATTCAGTGAAACAAGACCGGTAAAAAAATAGTAAACTCTTAATTATATGTGTAACAAGTCAAATAATAGCAACATTCACTTTAAATTTTGATCAACAACATGATTTTATGTTGATTCAGTAGAATGACAAAAGTGAGAAAAAAAAACTTTTTTCAAGAAACATTAAAACAAGTTATATTTTCTGATTCAGTACGAAGAGACAAGAAAAATAAGACCCCACTTTATATAATTCTGTCAAGTATTTGTTATTTTTAAAAGATGTTTTACATTAAATCTGTAGAATTAACATTATCTGACTAAAGATGTTAACACGACTTGTTGTCTTTAACTTCTCATTAACATCAGATGTTTACAAAATAATGTTTTGTCAAAAAACAAAATAAAACCTTAACTATCTGATTCAGTTCTGTGTTACGAATAAAATGAGGCCCACTTTATATAATTCTAACAAATATTTGTTGTCCATTAAACTTGTCTGATTAACAACATGATTTTGTGTAGATTCTTTATAAAGTGATGTTTGGTAAGAGTAAGGTGATTATATCTATCATTACCCTGGATGTAGTTTCTAACTGACTTCCGTGACTGACTAGGAAAGTCACCACCTCCAGGTATCCTCCTACAGCCGCCAACATTAATGGTGTCATTCCTCCCTGTAATATCAACATATAACAGACATCAAAACTTGTGTCATAAACTGGACAATGTTGTGTAATAAATATAAACAAAATATATATCACATGAATCAGTGGTCAAAACTGAATAAAATGACCAGTCACACTTGTATTTATATTCTACATAAACAACAAATAAACAACATGTTTTATTGTGAGATGTCAGAACTTCCATCAGAACTGTCAGGTTAAAAAAACAACTTTTTTTAAGAAACATTAACAGGCCTCTACATTAACATTTTTTCTAACTTGTCCCTTCGGACAAGTGGCAAGAAAATCAGCTTGTCCGAACTCTTAACTCACTTGTCCGAATTCATAATTGAAAATCTAACATATTGATGATTTATGCAATAAAAACACTTGGGCTTTGATTGTACCTAATAAAAGGAGCATTTTGTAATGTTATATGAATACCGCATCAAAATACATTTCATTATTTCAGAATGAAAGTTTTTTTGCAAGACTGTGTTCTCTGACTCAATGTCACTATCATTTGTTAATCATTAAATCATCATTTCTTCCCAAACCACAACGTTCCCCTATGGACCTATTCATTCTTTAGTAGTGGTATGGGTTAAACCAAGGATGTAAATACACCTGGCCACCTTGAATATGTATATGAGTAAACCTTTTTAATTTATTGATGATGTCAAAACAAGCTTTTACAATTTATTTTGATTTGTATATACATTGATCATGTTGATATATGATCATGAAGTACACACACATTTTACTAAAAAATCTGCCTTTTTAGATTTTTTTATTTTTTTTTTTCATCTTAAATTTTTATATCTTAGATCTTATCAAATAAAACCTCTTTTAATGTATTGTTATGCATAAAAGCAAAAACAAATGAAACATACTTTAATTTAATATTTTAAAGTTTAGGTAAAACTCCATATGGAGGTGCTCCTAATTCAAGGAAGCCTATACTAAGAAGTTACATAAATGGTTTCTTTCCACTTACTAATATCCCCCTGGTCAATGGCTGCCAGCATGTTCAATACTCCAAATCAGAGACATATTATACAAGTTTTATACGTCTCTGGTTCAATCAATGAATAATTATTTCATTAAGTATGATCAATAAAACAATCATTCATATTTTTGGGAATTTATAAGTCTTGAATTTGATCTATTTTTATCTGACCTTGATTTTTCACTTGTCCCATCGGACAAGTAGTATGGTGAATCTTCTTGCCCGACACCTGTGTCCACTTGTCCCGGACAATCGGACAAACGTTAATGTCGAGCCCTGATTAAAATGAGTAACATTTTCTGATTCAGTACGAAGAGACAAGAAAAATAAGACCCCACTTTACATAATTCTGTCAAGTATTTGTTATTTTTAATGAATCAGTGGTCAAAACCAGTCTGATTAACAATGATTACATAGAATGATCAAAAGTTTTTAAAAAAAAATTTCAAGAAACATTAAAATGAGTTATATTTTCTGATTCAGTACGAAGAGACAAGAAAAATAAGACCCCACTTTATATAATTCTGTCAAGTATTTATTATTTTTAACAGATGTTTTACATTAAATCTGTAGAATTAACATTATCTGACTAAAGAAGTTAACACAACTCGTTCTCATCAACTTCTCATTAAAATCAGATGTTTACAAATAATTTTTTCGTAAGTAAACAAAATAAAACCTTTACTATCTGATTCAGTTCTGTGTTACGAATAAAATGAGACCCCACTTTATATAATTCTAACAAATATTTGTTGTCCATTAAACCTGTCTGATTAACAACATGATTTTGTGTAGATTCTGTATAAAATGGTGTTTGGTCAGAGTACAGTGATTATATCTATCATTACCCTGGATGTGGCTTCTAACTGACTTCCGTGAGTGACTAGGAAAGTCACCACCTCCAGGTGTCCTTCCCTAGCCGCATACATTAATGGTGTCAGTCCTCCCTGTAATATCAACATATAACAGACATCAAAACTTGTGTCATAAACTGGACAATGTTGTGTAATAAATATAAACAAAATATATATCACATGAATCAGTGGTCAAAACTGAATAAAATGACCAGTTAATCTTGTATTTATATTCTACATAAACAACAAATAAACAACATGTTTTATTGTGAGATGTCAGAACTTCCATCAGAACTGTCAGGTTAAAAAAAAAACTTTTTTCAAAAAACATTAAAACGAGTAATATTTTCTGATTCAGTACGAAGAGACAAGAAAAATAAGACCCCACTTTATATAATTCGGTCAAGTATTTGTTATTTTTAAAAGATGTTTTACATTAGATCTGTAGAATTAACATTATCTGACTAAAGATGTTTTAAAACACAACTTGTTCTCATCAACTTCTCATTAAAATCAGATGTTTATAAAATAATTTTTTGTCAAGAAACAAAATAAAACCTTAACTATCTGATTCAGTTCTGTGTTACGAATAAAACGAGACCCCACTTTATATAATTCTAACAGATATTTGTTGTCCATTAAACCTGTCTGATTAACAACATGATTTTGTGTAGATTCTTTATAAAGTGATGTTTGGTCAGAGTAAGGTGATTATATCTATCATTACCCTGGTGGATGTGGCTTCTAACTGACTTCCGTGAGTGACTAGGAAAGTCACCACCTCCAGGTGTCCTTCCTCAGCCGCCAACATTAATGGTGCCATTCCAAACTGTAATATCAACATATAACAGACATCAAAACTTGTGTCATAAACTGGACAATGTTGTGTAATAAATATAAACAAAATATATATCACATGAATCAGTGGTCAAAACTGAAGAAAATGACCAGTCACACTTGTATTTATATTCTACATAAACAACAAATAAACAACATGTTTTATTGTGAGATGTCAAAACTTCCATCAGAACTGTCAGGTTAAAAAAAAAACTTTTTTTTAGAAACCTTAAAACAAGTTATATTTTCTGATTCAGTACGAAAAGACAAGAAAAATAAGACCCCACTTTATATAATTCTGTCAAGTATTTGTTATTTTTAAAAGATGTTTTACATTAGATCTGTAGAATTAACATTATATGACTAAAGATGTTAACACAACTCGTTCTCATCAACTTCTTAAAATCAAATGTTGTCCATTAAATCTGTCTGATTAACAACATGATTTTGTGTAGATTCTGTATAAAATGGTGTTTGGTCAGAGTACAGTGATTATATCTATCATTACCTTGTTTATAGTCTCTAACTGACTGCCGTGAGTGACTAGGAAAGTCACCACCTCCAGGTGTCCTTCCCTAGCCGCCAACATTAATGGTGTCTGTCCAGCCTGTAATATCAACATATAACAGACATCAAAACTTGTGTCATAAACTGGACAATATTGTGTAATAAATATAAACAAAATATATATCACATGAATCAGGGGTCAACACTGAATAAAATGACCAGTCACACTTGTATTTATATTCTACATAAACAACAAATAAACAACATGTTTTATTGTAAGATGTCAGAACTTCCATCAGAACTGTCAGGTTAAAAAAAAAAAAAATTCTAGAAACAAACAATATTTATATCAATGGACTCAGCTGGACAAGACAATTAAAATAAGACCCCACATTATATAATTCTAACAAATATTTGTTGTCCATTTAATCTGTCTGATTAACAATGATTACGTAGAATGATCAAAGTTAAAAAAAAAACTTTTTTCAAGAAACATTAAAACGAGTAATATTTTCTAATTCAGTACGAAGAGACGAGAAAAATAAGACCCCACTTTATATAATTCTGTCAACTATTTGTTATTTTTAAAAGACATTTTACATTAGATCTGTAGAATTAACATTATCTAACTAAAGATGTTAACACAACTTCTCATTAAAATCAGATGTTTACAAAATAATTTTTCGTCAAGAAACAAAATAAAACCTTAACTATCTGATTCAGTTCTGTGTTACGAATAAAATGAGATCCCACTTTATATAATTCTAACAAATATGTGTTGTCCAGTAAACCTGTCTGATTAACAGTATTTTGTGTCGATTCAAAATAATGATCAAAGCTTAGCAAATATTTAGTGGTATTACCGTGTAAAATGTTGGGTGTCTACCAGCTGCTTCATATCATATGTGTTGTTGTGAGTATAAGGGTAATACAACAATGGTGTATGTTTGTGGTGAGTATAAGGGTAATATAGCAATGGTGTATGTTTGTGGTGAATATATAACAGCTGCTTCATATCATATGTGTTGTTGTGAGTATAAGGGTAATATAGCAATGGTGTATGTTTGTGCTGAGTATAAGGCTAATATAGCAATGGTATATGTTTGTGCTGAGTATAAGGGTAATATAGCAATGGTATATGTTTGTGCTGAGTATCAGGGTAATATAGCAATGGTATATGTTTGTGCTGAGTATAAGGGTAATATAGCAATGGTATATGTTTGTGCTGAGTATAAGGGTAATATAGCAATGGTATATGTTTGTGCTGAGTATAAGGGTAATATAGCAATAATGTATGTTTGTGGTGAGTATAAGGGTAATATAGCAATGGTATATGTTTGTGCTGAGTATCAGGGTAATATAGCAATGGTGTATATAACAGCTGCTTCATATCATATGTGTTGTTGTGAGTATAAGGGTGATATAGCAATGGTGTATGTGTTGTTGTGAGTATATGGGTAATATAGCAATGGTATATGTTTGTGCTGAGTATAAGGGTAATATAGCAATGGTGTATGTGTTGTTGTGAGTATAAGGGTAATATAGCAATGGTATATGTTTGTGGTGAGTATAAGGGTAATATAGCAATGGTATATGTTTGTGCTGAGTATAAGGGTAATATAGCAATGGTGTATGTTTGTGGTTAGTATAAGTAAAGAACTGCAATAAGCCAAGTTTATTTTTTTCAAGTTTGCATTGCCTATAAGTGTGATCTGTCACTTGTTTGTGATGAGTGTAATAATGTCATTGCTATGTCACATGTTGGTGTTGAGTATAAGAGTGTCAATGCAACGTCACATGTTGGTGTTGAGTATAAGAGTGTCACTGCTACGTCACATACATATGTGTGTTGACTATAAGAGTGTCACTGCTATGTCACATGCTGGTGTTGAGTATAAGAGTGTCATTGCTATGTCACATGTTAGTGTTGAGGTAAAGAGTGTCAGTGTTATGTCACATGTTAGTGTTGAGGTAAAGAGTGTCATTGCTATGTCACATGTTGGTGTTGAGGTAAAGAGTCTCATTGCTATGTCACATGTTGGTGTTGAGTATAAGAATGTCATTGCTATGCCACATGTTGGTGTTTAGGTAAAGAGTGTCATTGCTATGTCACATGTTTGTGTTGAGTATAAGTATGTCATTGCTATGTCACATATTTGTGTTGAATATAAGAGTGTCACTGCTATGTCACATGTTGGTTTTGACTATAAGAGTGTCACTGCTATGTCACATGCTGGTGTTGAGTATAAGAGTGTCATTGCTATGTCACATGTTAGTGTTGAGGTAAAGGGTGTCAGTGATATGTCACATGTTGATGTTGAGGTAAAGAGTGGTACTGCTAAGTCACATGCTGGTGTTGAATATAAGAGTGTCACTGCTACGTAACATGTTGGTGATGGGTATAAGAGTGTCATTGCTATGTCACATGTTGGTGATGAGCGTAAGAATGTCACTGCTGTATCACATGTTGGTGTTGACTATAAGAGTGTCATTGCTATGTCACATGTTGGTGTTGACTATAAGAGTGTCATTGCTATGTCACATGTTGGTGTTGACTATACGAGTGTCATTGCGATGTCACATGTCAGTGTTGACTAGAAGAGTGTCATTGCTAAGTGACATGTTGGTGTTGACTATAAGAGTATCGTTGTTATGTCACATGTTGGTGTTGAGCATATGAGTGTCATTGCAATGTCACATGTTAGTGTTGACTATAAGAGTGTCATAGCTAAGAGACATGTTGGTGTTGACTATAATAGTGTCGTTGCTATGTCACGTGTTGGTGTTGAGCATATGTGTGTCATTGCTATGTCACATGTTGGTGTTGAGGTAGAGTGTCAGTGCTATGTTACATGCTGGTGTTGACTATAAGAGAGTCATTGCTATGTCATATGTTGGTGTTGACTATAAGAGTGTCATTGCTATGTCACATGTTGGTGTTGACTATAAGAGTGTCATTGCTACGTCACATGTTGGTGTTGAGTATAAGAGTTTCATTGCTTCGTCACATGATGGTGTTGACTATAAGTGTCATTGCTATGAAACATGTTGGTGTTGAGCATATGAGTTTCATTGCTATGTCACAGGTTAGTGTTGACTATAAGAGTGTCGTTGCTAAGTGACAAGTTGGTGTTGACTATAAGAGTGTCATTGCTATATCAAATGTTGGTGTTGAGGTAAAGAGTGTCATTGCTATGTCACATGTTGGTGTTGACTATACGAGTGTTATTGCTATGTCACATGTTAGTGTTGACTATAAGAGTGTCATTGCTATGTCACATGTTGGTGTTTAGTATAATAGTGTCGCTGCTACATCACATGTGGTGTTGAGTATAAGAGTTTCATTGCTACGTCACAAGTTGGTGTTGACTATAATAGTGTCGTTGATATGTCACATGTTGGTGTTGACTATAAGAGTGTCATTGCTATGTCACATGCTGGTGTTGAGTATAAGAGTGACATTGCTATGTCACATGTTGGTGTTGAGGTAAATAGTGTTGTTGCTATGTCACATATTTGGTGTTGAGCATATGAGTATTATTGCTATGTCACATGTTTGTGTTGACTTTAAGAGTGGCATTGCTATGTCACATGTTGGTGTTGACTATAAGAGTGGTATTGCTATGTCACATGTTGGTGTTGACTATAAGACGATAAGAGTGTCATTGCTATGTCACATGTTGGTGTTGAGGTAAAGAGTGTCATTGCTATGTCACATGTTGGTGTTGAGCATATGAGTGTCATTTCTATGTCACATGCTGGTGTTGACAATAAGAGTGGCATTGCTATGTCACATGTTGGTGTTGAGTATAAGAATGTCATTGCTATGCCACATGTTGGTGTTTAGGTAAAGAGTGTCATTGCTATGTCACATGTTTGTGTTGAGTATAAGTATGTCATTGCTATGTCACATATTTGTGTTGAATATAAGAGTGTCACTGCTATGTCACATGTTGGTATTGACTATAAGAGTGTCACTGCTATGTCACATGCTGGTGTTGAGTATAAGAATGTCATTGCTATGTCACATGTTAGTGTTGAGGTAAAGGGTGTCAGTGATATGTCACATGTTGATGTTAGGTAAAGAGTGGTACTGCTAAGTCACATGCTGGTGTTGAATATAAGAGTGTCACTGCTACGTAACATGTTGGTGATGGGTATAAGAGTGTCATTGCTATGTCACATGTTGGTGATGAGCGTAAGAATGTCACTGCTGTATCACATGTTGGTGTTGACTATAAGAGTGTCATTGCTATGTCACATGTTGGTGTTGACTATAAGAGTGTCATTGCTATGTCACATGTTGGTGTTGACTATACGAGTGTCATTGCGATGTCACATGTCAGTGTTGACTAGAAGAGTGTCATTGCTAAGTGACATGTTGGTGTTGACTATAAGAGTATCGTTGTTATGTCACATGTTGGTGTTGAGCATATGAGTGTCATTGCAATGTCACATGTTAGTGTTGACTATAAGAGTGTCATAGCTAAGAGACATGTTGGTGTTGACTATAATAGTGTCGTTGCTATGTCACATGTCGGTGTTGAGCATATGTGTGTCATTGCTATGTCACATGTTGGTGTTGACTGTAAGAGTGTCATTGCTATGTCACATGTTGGTGTTGAGGTAGAGTGTCAGTGCTATGTTACATGTTGGTGATGACTATAAGAGTGTCCTTGCTATGTCACATGTTGGTGTTGACTATAAGAGTGTCATTGCTATGTCACATGTTGGTGTTGACTATAAGAGTGTCATTGCTACGTAACATGTTGGTGTTGAGTATAAGAGTTTCATTGCTTCGTCACATGTTGACGTTGACTATAAGAGTGTCATTGCTATGAAACATGTTGGTGTTGAGCATATGAGTTTCATTGCTATGTCACAGGTTAGTGTTGACTATAAGAGTGTCGTTGCTAAGTGACAAGTTGGTGTTGACTATAAGAGTGTCATTGCTATATCAAATGTTGGTGTTGAGGTAAAGAGTGTCATTGCTATGTCACATGTTGGTGTTGACTATAAGAGTGTTATTGCTATGTCACATGTTAGTGTTGACTATAAGAGTGTCATTGCTATGTCACATGTTGGTGTTTAGTATAAGAGTTTCATTGCTACGTCACAAGTTGGTGTTGACTATAATAGTGTCGTTGATATGTCACATGTTGGTGTTAACTATAAGAGTGTCATTGCTATGTCACAAGTTGGTGTTGACTATAATAGTGTCGTTGATATGTCACATGTTGGTGTTAACTATAAGAGTGTCATTGCTATGTCACAAGTTGGTGTTGACTATAATAGTGTCGTTGATATGTCACATGTTAGTGTTGACTATAAGAGTGTCATTGCTATGTCACATGTTGGTGTTTAGTATAAGAGTTTCATTGCTACGTCACAAGTTGGTGTTGACTATAATAGTGTCGTTGATATGTCACATGTTGGTGTTAACTATAAGAGTGTCATTGCTATGTCACAAGTTGGTGTTGACTATAATAGTGTCGTTGATATGTCACATGTTGGTGTTGACTATAAGAGTGTCATTGCTATGTCACAAGTTGGTGTTGACTATAATAGTGTCGTTGATATGTCACATGTTGGTGTTGACTATAAGAGTGTCATTGCTATGTCACAAGTTGGTGTTGACTATAATAGTGTCGTTGATATGTCACATGTTGGTGTTGACTATAAGAGTGTCATTGCTATGTCACATGCTGGTGTTGACTATAAGAGTGACATTGCTATGTCACATGTTGGTGTTGAGGTAAATAGTGTTGTTGCTATGTCACATATTTGGTGTTGAGCATATGAGTATTATTGCTATGTCACATGTTGGTGTTGACTATAAGAGTGGCATTGCTATGTCACATGTTGGTGTTGACTATAAGACGATAAGAGTGTCATTGCTATGTCACATGTTGGTGTTGAGGTAAAGAGTGTCATTGCTATGTCACATGTTGGTGTTGAGCATATGAGTGTCATTTCTATGTCACATGTTGGTGTTGACTATAAGAGTGTCATTGATATGTCACATGTTGGTGTTGACTACTGTGGATTCATTTATTTTTGTGGGTATCAATTTTCGTGGATAGAGAAAAAAAAGACGTTTCGTGGTATACGTAAATTCGTGGATCGCTGATTACAACAACAAAAAATTAGATACGTAATTCGTGGATTTCTTTTTGATTTAGGAGATCATATAATCTCCTTGGTTTGATCAATAATAAAACAAAACAAAAAAGAAGGAATTCATTGAAAAAGCTCGCTTGGTCATTCTAGGTTAAAGTGTTCATTGATAACTTCGATTTCAATAATGGACAGAGACAACTAATTATTTGTTTGTTTTACAATTTATAAATTCTTGTCTGAATTATATAAGGCATTCAAAATTTTATGATTGAAAGCTCATTTTCCTAATTACGATATAATAAACAGTGATATAAGTATAGGTGTGAAAATAAATGTTCCTGTCATAAACAATATTACCTACGGGCAATATCCGCGTACTTAATCCTATTGATGTTTAATCACTGGTAAACCAAACTATGACACGATAATTAACAACTTGCAGTTATTTTCCATGAACAGTTTTAATCAATTTTAAAAAGTAAATTATCACTGATATTAGATATATTTATTATAGATTTAATCAAAATACTTGTATCTCCTTTCAATAAAAAACATGTGTTATGTTACAATGTTTATCGCTAGTTAACACTATACTAGAACTGCATAACATAACCGGAAATAAACATCCGACTCAATACACATTTCTCGGGATTATTCTTCGTTGAATTCTTAAATTCGTGGTTCGCTGTTACCCACGAAATCCACGAAAATTGGTATATCACGAATAAAAATGAATCCACAGTATAAGAGTGTCATTGCTATGTCACATGTTGGTGTTGAGCATATGAGTGTCATTGCTATGTCATGTTCAGTACAAGAGTGGTAAATGTATGTTGTATAATCAGGTGTTACATGTCATGTTCAGTACAGGAGTGGTAAATGAATGTTGTATGATCAGGTGTCACATGTCATGTTCAGTACAAGAGTGGTAAATGAATGTTGTATAATCAGTTGTCACATGTCATGTTCAGTACAGGAGTGGTAAATGAATGTTGTATGATCAGGTGTCACATGTCATGCTCAGTACAAGAGTGGTAAATGAATGTTGTATGATCAGGTGTTACATGTCATGTTTAGTACTGGTGTGGTAAATGAATGTTGTATGATCAGGTGTCACATGTCATGTTCAGTACAAGAGTGGTAAATGAAAGTTGTATGATCAGGTGGCACATGTCATGTTCAGTACAAGAGTGGTAAATGTATGTTGTATAATCAGGTGTCACATGTCATGTTCAGTACAAGAGTGGTAAATAAAAGTTGTATGATCAGGTGGCACATGTCATGTTCAGTACAAGAGTGGTAAATGAAAGTTGTATGATCAGGTGGTTCATGTCATGTTTAGTACAGGAATGGTAAATTCATGTTGTATGATCATGTTCAGTACAGGAGTGGTATATATGTATGTTGTATGATCAGGTGTCACATGTCATGTTCAGTTCTGGAGTGGTGAATGAATGTTGTATAATCAGGTGTCACATGTCATGTTCAGTACTGGAATGGGTAAACTGGAATGGGTAATGAATGCTGCATGTCACATGTCATGTTCAGTACAAGAGTGGTAAATGCAGGTTGTTTGCACCTGTCCTAAGTCAGGAATCTGTACAGTTGTACAGTAGTTGTTGTTTGTTTATGTAATTTATACGTGTTTCTCGTTTCTTGGTTTTTTATATAGATTAGACCATTGGTTTTCCCGTTAGAATGGTTTTACACTAGTAATTTTGGGGCCCTTTATAGCTTGTTGTTCGGTGTGAGCCAAGGCTCCGTGTTGAAGGCCGTGCATTGACCTATAATGGTTTACTTTTTTTAATTGTTATTTGGATGGAGAGTTGTCTCATTGGCACTCACACCACATCTTCCTATATCTATGTGTAATCAGGTGTCACATGTCATGTTCAGTACAAGAGTGGTAAATGTATGTGGTATAATCAGGGGTCACATGTCATGTTCAGTTCAAGAGTGGTAAATGTATGTAGTATAATCAGGGGTCACATGTCATGTTCAGTTCAAGAGTGGTAAATGTATGTGGTATAATCAGGGGTCACATGTCATGTTCAGTTCAACAGTGGTAAATGCAGGTTTTATGATCAGGGGTCACATGTCATGTTCAGTTCAAGAGTGGTAAATGTATGTGGTATAATCACGGGTCACATGTCATGTTCAGTTCAAGAGTGGTAAATGCAGGTTTTATGATCAGGTGTCACATGTTATGTTCAATACATAAGTGGTTAATGAATGTTGTAGAATCAGGTGTCATGTCTCAAGTCATGGTCATGCAAGGGACCAAAGTAATGTTTTTTGTGTAGAATACTATGTTACGTGTAATAAAGTAAATCAATATTTCAATTGTATACAGTTACGAAGTATCAGACAGCAACCCTTTGACATACAAACTGGAGTGGTATTCATCAGTGTAATAAAGTTAATCAATATTTCAGTTGTATACAGTTACGAAGTATCAGACAGCAACCCTTTGACATACAAACTGGAGCGGTATTGATCAGTGTAATAAAGTAAATCACAATATTTCAATTGTATACAGTTACGAAGTATCAGACAGCAACCCTTTGACATACAAACTGGAGTGGTATTCATCAGTGTAATAAAGTTAATCACAATATATCATAATACTATGTTTCTTAATATTTTGAAGACAAGAGTATTTGCAATAACTAGAACATTGTAGAATGTACACTGAATCATTGAACACTAACAAGGGCAATGTTTAACTGATCCACATTATCATGATTATGTGTACTATATATAATAAATATCTGTAAATGTGTTAAACATTTTACTTTACTTACAGAATTGCTACATTCCAAGTTAGCTCTGTTCTTTACACATAATTCTACCTCTTTTATATTCCCCTCACTGGCAGCTGTTAGAAGTTTCTGTAAGCAAAACAAAGCTTTAACATTTTCCTCTAGAACATACAAATGTATTATAAATGTAATAATTGAATTTAACAAGCTACATTTTTACAGTTTCAACAGTTTATACCAAATACAGTGATTACCAAGAAGCAGTGAAATTGTTGTCTATAATTTCAGAGTTTTTTTAGAAAAGTCTGTAGACAATTGTCATGATTGTATTATGCATCAGTTTTGAGATCAGCCTAAGTTTTTGTTGAGGTTTGTGTTGCTCGGTCTTTAGTTTTCTATGTAATGTTTTGAATATAAAAAGAAGATGTGGTATGATTGCCAATGAGATAATTCTACAAAATAGACCAAATGACGCAGAAAATAACAACCATAGATCACCGTACAGCCTTCAACAATGATCAAAGCCCATATTTTGATTGTTTTTCATTTTTTTTCCATGGCGATGTCAGATTCTCTTCGACTTAAAGAGTTGTGAATGTCCTACAATATCTTAAGTTTCTTTTTTTTTTGTCTCCTGGAATTTTGTATATTGAAATTCTGTTCACTGTAGTCATTTTGATTTCTCCTGTTCTTCCCCTGAGAATACTGCACACTGTATCTTTATGTACAGTTTACAGACAACATAGGTCACATGACATAGGTCACATGACACTGACTTTTAGGAAGAAAAACTTACCTCATCCCAACTTGCCATTATAGCCTGTAAAAGAAAATGAAATCATTGTATATTTAAAATTAAAATTTGGCAAAAAGTAATTTTGCGTTTCTGTATAATATATTTTCTGCTTTTTCTTTCTTTTCCATATATCTTTTGGTTTTCAATTCTAGTGTTTCTATTTCATAACCATAGATGTATTTTGTCAACTGCCTGGAATTTGTTTTTATGTAGTTGATTGCCTAAACCTGGAATTACCCTTATCCACTTCCGGAATCGGACCCGATTTTGTAATTGTCTTCACGGCATCCATTGTTTTTTTCAATTTTGTTGATCATATACGATTTTACTCGAATTTACACATTACTTGTCTGCAATTTTTTGGATAAAGCTAGCGGTTGAACAAAATGAATATTGCTGTCATGAATAATAAAGATGAACAAAAGTTTTTAGATCGTTTATTTGAAGACTTTGGCAAAAAAGTTTGAACAGTTATTTTTTATTTTATTTTCAAAGTCGAAGGTCCGTCGGGCGTAGCTAGTAATCAAGTTGAAAGTCCGATTGCAAAACTGGAAGGTCGCGGACCTCGGACCACCGCTAATTTGAACCCCTGGGTCACATGACATTGACTTTTAAGAAGAAAATCTTACCTTTTCCCAACTTGCCATTCTATCCTGTAAAAGAAAATGAAATCATTGCATATTTATAAAAATAAGGAGATATGATAACCAATGAGACAACTATCCACTTAACTAATATAGATCTGCAACTTCTCTATCCATGCCAACAACTTTAAATGTAATGAAATATATCCTTTAATAAAAATAGATTATTATCTAATTAGGAGTTCACTTCCTAAAATAATATATATAACATTCAGAAAATTAGTTTATAAAGAATAAAAAACAAACCTACCACAAAATTCTTCAAACAATTTACCAACATTTGACCAAAGAAACAAGAAAAAAACTTAAAATGTCATTTATCATTTATACAATGTCTTTTAAAAATGTTTTAAAAAATGAGTTATTTCCCTTTGAAATTCTGTTCACTGTAGTAATCTTGATTTCTCCTGTTCTCCCCCTGACACTGACTAACTGAGAATATTGCACGCCTGTATCTTTATGTACAGTTTATAGACAACATAAGTCACATGACCATTGATTTTTAAGAAGATCTTACCTTATTCCAACTTGCCATTATATCTTGAAAAAGAAAAACACAATTTCATTGACAGTGGCACGTGCGCCCTTAGTGACTAGTGATAATTTTTGGTATCATTTTACAGTGCTTAGAAAGGAAATTATCAGTGAGATCAAAGGAAAATTTCGTAAAATAGCGATAACTTTATATATTGAAATTCTGTTCACTGTAATGACCACAACTGTAGTCAATTTAATTTCTCCTATTCTCCCTCTGACTGACTCTGAGAATACTACACTCCTGTATCTTTATGTACAGTTTATAGACAACATACTGGTCACATGACCATTGATTTTAAAGAAAAAAATCTTACCTCATCCCAAATTGCCATTATATCCTGTAAAAGAAAAACACAACATTTTATCATGTTTGTACACAAGAGTTGTAATTGGAAGAGAAATATTTTTAAGGGGCATTAACTACAAGAAACAAAAAAACATAAAATATAATCATGAAAATTAATGAAAGTTTGATCGGTTCTGTTTTGTTAAAGTTTGTTAAAGGGGGTTCTACATTCATGACATTTGACTGTTACAGTGAAAAACACATTCAAAATTTTTCTGGTGTATTTTTACAAGCAGAATCCAAATATGTGATAATTAAATAAATGGGGAATGTGTCCATGGGACACAGATGATGCCCCGGCTTGCATATAACGTTATAAAGGGGCATAACTGTAGAACAGTAATATTGACACCCCTAAAATTCAAACCTGATCTGTATTTTGTGGTAATAAGCATGGTGTATAAGTTTCATAACATTTGGTTGAGGCTAACTTGTTAGAGAACGGAAACGAAAAATTCAGCAATTTTTTCCATTTGTAAACATCGTAAAGGGGCACAACTCTATAATGGTTAAAGCAACACCACCAAAATTCAAACTTGATCTGTGTTCTGTGGTAATAAGCATTGTGTATAAGTTTCATAACATTTGGTTGAGGCAAACTAAAGTAACAGAACGGAAATGAAAATTCAGCAATTTGTCCATTTGTAAAGGGGCATAACTCTAGAACGGTTAAAGTGACGCCACCAAAATTCAAACTTGATTTGTGTTTTGTGGTAATAAGCATTGTGTATAAGTTTCATAACATTTAGTTGAGGCAAACTAAAGTAAGAGAACGGAAACCAACTTGGGACGTACGGACGTATGTACGTACAGACAGACAAGGGTAAAACTTAATGCCCCCTCCGTTACGGCCAGGGCATAAAAAATTCTGTGGAGTAGTTAATTGTGTACACTTTGCCTTTACGTTGTTTTGAAAGAAACTTGTTTAAGTAAAGCCTCTGTTTAAGTAAAGCCTCTGTTTAATTATCAATATGATTTAATGATGAAACATGTTAAATACCCAATGTGAAATCTGTTGGTCAGAGTTCTGCAATTGTCAATAAGGGATTACATGTGGGCCTTCGTCAAACTCTTACTGCAACTTCAGCATTTTATTGTACAGTCTGTCCTCATGGCCTTAATGCCACTTTATATTACATACATTTTTACCCTATCTGCCACCAATCAATTAGCCTGATAAGAATCTGCAAATAAAGATTTATTTATATAAAATGTTAAACATGTAAATTATCATTGATATGGTCATAATTAATGAATGGCTATTATTTATTTTGAATTTATTTAGCGGATTATGTAAAATGTGAAGAGTCAAAAATTAATTTTATGGTTCAATAAATTCAAAATAAATTATTGCCATTCATTATAAATAAATTTCTATCAAAAATAAGGTTCAAAGAACTTTTTATACTATTTATATTAACAATAACAACGTACACACATCAGGGGTTAAAAAATCCACTTGCCCGACGCCCGGGACTACAGCATTTAGGCCTCGGGCAACCAAAACTTGTAACCCAATATGCCCGACGCACAAGTAACAAAAAATTCTTGGCATTTCCAAAATAGAAAGTGGAATATTCCCTCATCACTATTCTATCTTAGCCAATCAGATTCGACTACGTCATCCCAGATTCCCAGAATTTGAACTGATTTTGTACAAGTTTTAAAATAGAACAAATAACTCGGGGTGGATCCCGTACTTTCAATATCGATTTGTCAGTACAGGGGGTTGTACATTGCTTATGCAACCAGAAAAATATAATGTAACCTGCTTGTACCTCCTTCTGAATAATTTATTGCAATATAAATGTGAATCCCTTTTGACAGCAGAAACCTGACTTTTGTCAGATATAAATTTGTAACATGTGCACATGTTATGGACGCTATTTTGTTTCTGTTTACATACCGTGAAGAAGCCTCCAGAACCATGACCTAAACATTAACAGTCTTCAGAAAACTTAAACTAGATGCAATAATATTTCATCAATCGTGATTATCTTCACTGATATTCAAATGAATTCGATTTTTTAAGAAATAAAATTTATAACAAATACAATTTCAGTTTAGAGACTGTGCTCAGTTTGTTATCTATTTATAGCCCACAATTAGCTTACCTATGATAAATGTAAATATGGATATTACTGTACTTCGTTTATAAAACAATTATAAAAGACACAAACTATGGATGGTGATATTTACATGTATTCAGATAAATAGTTGAGGTCATCTGATTTATTTTAATAAATAGAATTTTTTAACTGAAAACAAATATGAGCATTACATATAACCAGCTTATAATTTTTTTACACAAACGTGATGTATCTGATAAAAATCACTCCAATCCTTTTATATAACCTTGTATAGCAGTGGTCAAGACTTGTACCATCTCGGGATTTGTTCCTCAACTCATTATTACAGAATAGTCAATAAATATTCAATTATAGATTAATTGAATATATCTGATAATGGGATAGTTTTTTCCTGACAAAAGTTTTGGGCATCCAATTTGCAAAAATCTACTGTACAATGGATAAAAATTGTTAAGTTTATAGAATTCATTTAATTGTAGCAAACTCTGAATTTGTAAGGCATACTCGGGCTAGCTAGCAGGTCAGTTTTGTTGGGCTAGTAGTTCTTCCATCAGGGCTAGTAAAATCCTGATACCAATTAGCCCTGGGCTAGTGAGCTATAACAAAATTTCTTAACCCCTGCACATGTTGGCGTATGAATACACAAGGTTAGAGTGGGCGTGTCGCCATAAAAATTGACAACATTGAAAATAAAACTAATACTTTTAACCAATCAGAAGACAGAAATACACCAAATTTACAAAACTTTGAATTTTTGAAATACTAAGGCTTTTCTACCTCAGGAATAGATTACCTTAGCAGTATTTGGCAAACTTTTAGGAATTTTTGGTCCTCAATGGTCTTCAACTTCGTACTTTATTTGGCCTTTTTAAACTTTTTTTTTATTCGAGTGTCACTGATGCATGTTGAGGTATAATGCAGTTTTTATTATAAAAAAATTTTAAAGAGATATTCGAGCATCTTTTTTCATATACCATCTTAAGCTTTGATGAGTACTCATTAGCAGTCTTCATGCTTCAGGGATGATTCCACTATATAGTTTAGGGCTGCTTAACGGCCCTTAAATCGGCCAGCGGCCCCAGAAAAATGTTTGTAAATATAAATTCCCAATTGAGGAAAATAAAACAAAAATTGGTATTTCCGGAAATGTTCCCGTCACCGATTACGGCAACTTTAATTTTTCATAGTTTGTCGTCAAATAAGAATGCTGACTATGATCGCATTTTATTAACAACGATTTAATTTAATTATGTCAACATGAGGTAAACAATTTTGGCGGCCGGATTCAATTGAAGTTAAAATGTTATGGGAAATTCGGTCTCGTAAAAGTAGATCGCTCAGCAGGTTGATCAAAAATATGCTTTTTGTCAAAATGGGTGTCAAAACAGACCTCGACTAAGACCAAATTCAAATTTTGATATAACAGTGATGAATTAATTTTAATGGTAAAAGCAGATCGTCCAGCAGATCCAGTTATGTAATTTGATTAAAACTTGTTTTGTAAAGGACATTATTTTATATTTTGCTCTTTTTTCAGCAAAAGACAAAAGTTTGAACGTTTTTGAAAATAATGTTGATGATAGACCATTCGTGAAATGAGACCCCCCTGAAATACGATGTCATCATTTTGGAACTGTTTCAAAAGATATGAAAATGATCCAAATAATTTTAAAGTTCACTGGTTCAATTGCTTTAAATATCTTATCAATTAAATACATATACTTTTGTAATTGCTTTTCTGAACTCGACAATTGGCCAGTTCTATTTGAAATACATTTAAATCAAGGTAAATAAAGATGATCTGTTGAAAAATTACCCAATGGTGATTTTTTTCACTGGTTAATATGGCAAGCCGTTTTGCTATTAAATCTAACTTCAAGATATCTCATTAACTTATAAGATATCTTATATAATAGTTCATTAGATATTTGATATAGTTTGAAAGATATCTCATAAAGTTTATAAGATATCTTATATAGTTCACGAGATATCTTAAATAATTTATGAGATATCTTATAGTTTATAAGTTATCTCATATAATTTTCATTATCAGATATCTTATAAATTATATAAGATATCTTATAAACTATATAAGATATCTTATATAAAGTAAATTTGTAAGATATCTTATATAAAGTATATTTATAAGATACCTTATATAAAGTATATTTGTAAGATATCTTATATAAAGTATATGTAAGATATATATATTTTAAAATCGATATAAGTTATCTTCTATATTACATAAGATATCTATTCTATATAAGATATCTTATAAAAAATATTATTTATGATATCTTATATTATAAGAAATATTATTAAAGATACCGTATAAATTTTAAGATATTTCATATAATTATCTTAATATGATATCCAAATTATATAATATCAGATTATCACATGGCATTTTTCATATTGCATGTATTATCAGCCCTAGGTTCAATATCAGCCCAAGAGCCGCATGGCTCGATGGCTGATATTGACCGAGGGCTGATAATACATGCAATATGAAAAATGACATGTTATGATCTTTTTATCATATGCTTCAACATTGGAGAAAAAAAACAGATACATATATTGATCCTTTTACGTGGTTCCCAAACAGAAGTTCAAAGATTGAAAAGTTCACGGACGTCGGACCCATATTTAGAACATTCGACATCAAATCTTTCTACCATATGCCTCAACAGAGGAGAAAACATTTTTAATATGGACGACTCGACAAACAAAAAAAAACAACAATATACATAATGAACACTGTTTGGAAAAGTCAACCTTTTCAAAGTAACTTTCTAAATTATGTTTGAAACTTATAAAGAATGCATTTATTTAATAATTTGTTTGTTTGTTTTTTTTATTATTTTTTTTTGTTATTATTTTACACAGTATACTTTTCAGTATCTAAATAATTGTTTTGTATACTATTTCGTAATGTTTTTCACTGAAAACGTAGCATTGAGGTGTATTTTCCGGAATTTGCAGAGTATCACTGGAATACCATGTGATGACGTTACGGAAAGGCATGTGATAACAATCGAAGCATGTGATAAACTTTTCATATCAGCCCGCTAAACACCAATTGGAAAAATATGGAATTTACGTTAATTTAATGCTATTATCATACAGTAAAAATCATATGTTATTTAGTCTAAGTATATTATTAGTTACATAGTGTGCTAGTGACTTCGCTCTCACCCCATATGGAATTTACTGACCCCATATATACCGTATTACGTCACTAGCACACTATGTAACGAATTTATCTTACCGACTATCTTAACGTGTGAAATTAAGCCTAGTGATTCTCAAAATGAGCAGGTCTTCAATACTGTTAGCACTAAGAAAATACTTCCATTGATCTTACAAAAACAGATGCCAAAAATAACGACTTGTAAGGTTTAAATGTGTTTTATGAATTTATTTCAATCTTTATCATCAATTTCTTCGTCTGTTGGAACTTTTAAGATTTTTTCTCAGTACCGTTTTGTTTTTTATAAAGGGACATAACACCATTACTAACCGTGTATGAAATAAGCCCCGCCCCCTTCTTACCTAATAAGGAATATAAAGGGACGTAACTCCACTACTAACAGTGTATGAGATAAGCCCCGCCTCCCTACTAACCTAATATCAAATATACACGGTTTGCACGCGGACGCTTTTAACCAATCATATTCCTGGAAATGTATAGGAGGAAAGATAAGATAAGATATCTTATACAAAACATATTTGTAAGATATTTCATATACTTTAAGATATCTTAAATAAATCTTATATATTACATGAGATATCTTATATATTACATGAGATATCTTATATATTACATAAGATATCTTATATATTACATAAGATATCTTATATATTATGAGATAATTTGAAATTCGATTAAATAGCTAAACCGCTTGCCATAGGTTTATGTTAGCTAGTACTTGTGGTATATATGTTTTTGTTATAGGCCTCGTTTACCAAAGTTTAAATGATAGTACATCATATTCAATAATATTCTCATGTATTACAACTTCCCTAGTCTGAATCCAATAATTTCTTCAATCAGTATACAGGTGAAATTAAGTTAATATTCATTTTCCTTTTTACAGGAAAATGATATTATTTCGTATTAGATTGTATGCATAAAAAAATCCCAATTGGGATAAAAATTCCCAATTTGATATTCGAGGGACCCATTTGAAAACACCTGGAATCATCCCTGTGCTTAACCACAAGTCCTACAAGCATCTTTTTTCATATACCATCTTAAGCTATGATGAGTACTCATTAGCAGTCTTCACGCTTAACCACAAGTCCTACGGCATTGGCTGGTAATTAAAATTGCTTTCAGACTTCAGACAACAGAATCCAACTAAAATTTTTTTTAAATTGAGCTTCGGGCTTGTGGAATCTAAAGTTAATCGTGAATGCTGCATTAGTGACATGTAATTGCTTCTGTGTCTGCTGTGTTTTGCAAAATGTGGATTAAACCTCAATTGAGGTATAATCCACCAATTGACGGATATTCACAATTGGTTTCCTTAAGTCTGCATCAGTTCTAACTTTAAAATTTGTTAGTCGAGATGGACAGGAAGAGACTACAGAGCAAAAATAAGATTTAATAGATGAAAACTCAGAATTTATCAGTAGGAAAAGGAGGGTTACATTAGTTTTTAGGTTTCTCTAAAAAAAAACTAACAAATTGCAGCATGAAGAGTCAGAATCAATTACATGTCATCACTAATTAGTGGTCACTATCATGATGGTAGATTATACCTGAATTGAGTTATAATCCACTAATTAATGGTAATTCCTGACCTGTTTATATTGTATGCACAATTTTGATTCTAAATGCATTTATAAAAGTCTAAATGAAAGGTTCACGACAAGCTTTTTATAAAAAAAACAAGTGAAACTGCGAGCTACTGCTCACTGATGATACCCCCGCCGCAAGTGCAGTTTTCACGCCGAGTGGCAGCCCAGGCTGGTAAAATTGCTCTCGGGCCTGTAAAAATCACACCTACATGCCAACAGAATCTAACTCAAAATTTTCAAAAAAAGAGCTGGGGGCCTATAGATTTAGCAGTTCAGCATGAAGACTGCAAGTGGATAATATTTAAATAGTGTAAAAATATGCAAGTGTTAGGTAAACAGGAAGTTGTCGAGTGATGAATCTGAAAACACATCACATGGTATAGCTGACTTATATAAATCCTGAAACCAAATTTCAGAAATCCTTGTATTGTAGTTCCTGAGAAATATTTGACGAAAATTTTCAACTTGGCTATCATGTGTAAAATCATTCAAGTGTTCGGTAAACAGGAAGTTGTCAAGTGATCAATCTGAAAACGCATCACACGGTATAGCTGACTTAGATAAACCCTGAAACCAAATTTCAGAAATCCTTGTATTGTAGTTCCTGAGAAAAATGCGACGAAAAATATTCATGGGACGGACGGACTGACGGAAGGACAGACAGAGGTAAAACAGTATTCCCCCTTTTTTAAAGCGGGGGTATAATAATTGTCACAAAAAAGGGACAAACATCAGTGCCGCCTGGTGGCTAAAAACTTTTCAACAGTTCAAATGCAACGCACCAAGTTTTACTGTCTTTTGGTTTTATAAATACTTTAACCTTGAAGAAAATAAAAATACTCAGTTAAATGTTCAATTGAAAATTTCTTCTCAGTCATCATTTAGAAAGTTTCGTCCTAACGCAAAGAAGAAGAGATATGGAAACCCGGAAATGTGTCCATCGATCACGACCTGTTCAGTGGCGGATCCAGAACTTTTCATAAGGGGGGGGGGCCTCTGGTTGACCTAAGGGGGGGCCCGCTCCAGTCATGCTTCAGTGATTCCCTATATAATCAACCAAGTTTTACCCTCGGAAGAGGGGCCCGGGTCCCCCAGCCCCCCCTTTTTTTCCCTGGATCCGCCTATGCTGTTGCTGTGTTCAAAATGTAAATAATATTTTTTCACGTGAGTCAAATTTAACAGAAATATTTAAAACTTACCCTTTAAAGTCATTGAGACGTCTTCTTGGTTAAAAAGAATTGTTTGTAGAACAGGAAGCGTTGTCAAAACAAAAAACAAACCAAAACGAGACACTGAATGACGGGATTGGGACAAGTCGGACCAGGAAAACTCGGCCCAGTTTTAAAGGAACTCGGATTGGATTGAAAGATCTGACCAGTTTGAAACACTGATTGGGCCCATTTAAAGTCGATTCTAAACAATTTCAAATAGTCCAACGATTTACAGAAAAGAGCGACGATTTACAGAAAAGAACAGAAAAGAACAGAAAAGGACCAAAAAGAACCGAAAAGGACCGAAAAGAACCGAAAAGAGCATACATATAAATTATTATTTAATATATATACACAGGGGCGGATACAGGATTTGAAGTTAGGGGGGGCGCAGAAAAAATTTCGCGGAGCGGAGCGAGGCGAAAAATTTTTTGAGGTTAAAATAATCAAAGTTGATGAAATATTCTTCTAAAGTGGGTACAATGTAGATAGATATCATGCCAAGCGAAGTGTGGTGAGAAACATTTGTGGTGAAATGAGCGAGAAATTAAACTTTTAATCTAAAACCACATAATTTAAATGATAATCTACATTAACCATAATTAACCAAAAAATCTTTTAGTTTCTGTTCATTGACTACCTCTATATATTTACCAGAAAACGGAACTGAACAAAAGTAGAAAAGAAACAATTCTGAGTACACAAACTGATTCTCCATATTAAAAAAAGAAACGAATTATGTCAATGGTTGCTGGGAAAGAGGTAAAGCAATATGTCTCTGTTTCTGCAAAGAACCTTTGGGGTATGATGACAAGGTATCCTTAAAAATTGTAAAATCAACAAGCTACTAACAACCCTAACTAATTTCTGTAAGGTCTAAGGGATTCATAATGCGTATATATATATATCTATTGAATGATTCAAGTTTTATTAAGCCAATGGATTTAATAGTAACATTCGTCTAGGATATTTCCTAGCAAACATGTCCAGAACAGCTTGGATGTCAATGTCAATATCCTTGTGGACAAACAGCAGAACTAAGGCATTAAACCGATCCTCACTCATAGAACTTCTGAAGGAATTCTTTACGAATCGAAGTGAAGAGTTTGCTCTCTCTACTGAACTAGCTGTAACGGACGTAAGCAATAGCAAATTCAAGACCTTTGTAATGTTCGGGAACAACAATGGGCATACTCTGCTGTCAACAAGAGTGTCTTTGATGTTATTGGGTTTATCCGTCTGTGAAGACCATTGCCTTTGCCATAAATTATACTCTTGTTGAAAGCTTGAAGCCATCGGCAAATCATCTTTGTAAACCTCCAAAAGATCGTCTAAAGCGTCTCTGTTGGTTTGTTCTAAATGAGCCGGTATCAAAGCCATCGCTTTAACTGCCTTCTGAGATAGACTATTAAAACGACTACTGTACTCTTGGATCAAAGCATCAATATATGGTAAATAAATGGCCCTTTTAAAGTAAACTTGTGGAGTATCTCCCGGGATGTTACTTCGCTGAGTTTGTCTACCACAGCGACGAGGTATAACAAGTTCGGTGTCTGCTACCTCAGCCATCTGCTTTTTGATAAACATTATCATACTCTGAATCATTTCCTCTTGCCGATATCAACACACTCTTAATGTTATCTACCATTGAGTAACCTTGAAGTAAGTCTAATGCAGTGCCTTGCAATTTCCTACTCAAACCATTCAAATAACCGTAATAGTACATGGCAGTTTGGAAACATACAATAAAGGTTGCATCTGTAATACGCTTTAGAAGTCCCTGTGACTCTGTAACGGCTTTGGTATCCCATCCTCTTTCTGTACCGATTGCTGAAAGACAGTCAATAATGGGTTGATACATTGCGTTAAAAACTTGTATTGTAGTAAACTTCTCTACCCATCTTGTTTCACAAAAAATTTTAAACTTGGCACTTTTGATTTTTGAATCTTCCTCCCTGGTGTTGTTTACATCAGTAATACACTTTTCTAGACGTCGACATCTTTTAGGAGAGTATCGAAAAAATATCCCTAACTGTTTTAACGCATCCAGCATAATATGGATTTCTTTTACTTTGCTACTTTTGCATAGTACTAAGTTCAAATCATGTGAACTACAGTAGTGGTAAACGGCCTTTGGGGAGTGTTCGCGGAACTTGGCAGCACAGCCGTTATATTTTCCCGACATGTTACCTGCTCCGTCCATGGTTTGGGACCTGCAAAGTTGAGTATCTAACCCAGCATTACTAAGAGACTCTATCAATTTGCTTGCAATCTCCACTCCAGTAATAGTTTCGCAATCTATGAACTCTAATAAACGCTCCTTTGGTTGCCCATGGACAGTATAACGGATGACAAGACCCAGTTGTTCCCAATTACTAGAGTCTGTTACTTCGTCACATTGTATTCCGTAATACGGGCCAATACCTTGTGCTCTAACTTCGCTGACAATTTTGTTCTGTATGTAATTCTTTAAACACAATAGTAAGTCGTTTTGTGACGTTTTGGAAGTGTAGGTAGCGTTTTTCTTACAAGAGTTAAGATGGTTTTCTAGAATGGAATCACCAGCTTCCACTCTGAAATTAAGCAATTCTTTGAAATTTCCTTTGTTAGTACTGCTTCCCTTATCAGTATCGTCATCCCTGTGGCCACGCAAGGCAATACCTTGTCGTCCACAGAATACCAATGACTTGATTATGGACATGAGTATCTGACGGTTTCGCTGAATAATTTCTTGATTTCCAGAAGTAAGTGTTGCATCAATTCTTGATAAAGGGTCAAGATGTGTAGATCGAAAAGCCTCAAGTTTTGCCATCGATGACTGATGATAGTCAGTTGTAGCGTGCATTTTCATGTCTTCTTTTGCGTGTTTCCAATCGCTGTAGGGTTCTCGTATTAATTTGATGGGTCGTCGATGCGATGAATCCGGAAACAAACGACAGGGCAAACAATATAGACCATCTTGAGAAACAGAATATGATATAAAATTAAAAACGGAGAACCATTCCCGCACACATGATCTTTTGAAATTTCCAGATTTCCTTCTTTTATCCGTGTAAGTTTTGGACGGGAACTTGAAGGAAATATGTGGTTCTCTCTGGAAGTATAAAAGGTATTTCATGTCATCTGGAGCATCATGATCATAGTTATATATATCACATAAAATAGAAGCAGTACTACTCAGTTGAGATTGTGTATTTATATCATCAATGGGAACGTCGTCGTTCTCTTCATGGTCACTATTATCACTTGCATTTTGCTGAGATTGAGTCACAGGTGTACTTTGTGCACTGCTTGTTGTTGCATTTTCATTCACTTGTGAATCTACTCTAGCTTCAACTGAAGGATCTTGAACGTCTTCACATGGTGCAATCGGTGAGTGAACAGTATCTAGTGGATAACATGCTATAGAAGTTGCCTCGAACGGCATATCTGACGAAGACAGCGATTCACACATTTTTCTGATATAAGTAACAAGCTGATCTAAGGAACGAAATCTTAGTACAACTGCTTTCCCATCTGGGACCGATTTTCCAGATTCATCTCTGCTATGCGAGTCCATTACCAAGTACATCTGATCAGCTGTCTTTTTTGTACCAATTGTATAACTTGGATAGTTCCCAACTGTCATAAAACACATATCTGATTCCTCATAGCACCGCTTAAGGGCTCCTTTGATACTAAAACACAAGGCGTCCAAGTCGTCTACTGCATGAGCTGTTGATCCGCCTCTAGACTCTATAACACGAAATTGTAAACTTCTTCCCGCAAGATTAACGGTACTAGGTATTTCATTTATAAGCATATAACCCCCATGTGTGGATATTGAGTGGTAAAGATCTGTACCAAGTTGAAGGATATGATCAACGTCAGACGGAGTAGATGGTTCGATGGTGACAGATGACATGAAACACAGGGAGACACAAACGCATTGTCTTCCACCATCTACTAGCATACCTTGATGTTGTGATCCTTTGCAAACCAATCTACAATCATGACATCAACACTTGTTGTGAACTCATCTATATAGTAATATTAGGTAAAATATACACTAAACCTTGCAAGATATGACTTTTCTCATTGTTGAAGGCCGTATGGTGACCTATACTATAGTTTTTAATTTCTGTGCCATTTGGTCTTTTGTGGAGAATTTTCTCATTGGCAATACAACAAATCGAAGTTTTAAACGTTTACAGCCCTTACACGGCCGGTAGTTGCGACCTAAAGAGATACAGGGTTTCTACAAAAATAATTATCTCTTGTTTTGTACAAAGTCGATGTGTCTAAGCTAACTGTACATGGTTTCAATAATGTGGAATTAAATCGGTTAACTTTAAAATTACTTTAACTCTCCATAACAACTAGCCCTGCCAAACTTGGTTAAGACGAAGGAAATGTGAAGAGTTGACAGATAGACAGGCGGACCGACAGACGCAAAGTGAGACGAAGCAAATGACAATAGCTTATCTGACCAATATAAGATTTTGAAAACGAAAATTATTACTGGTACAATTTTTTTGTCAATTCATAATACGTGTTTTTATTTTTGTTCTATTTTCGGAGGTCGTGCTAGACTTTTTACATACTGTAAAAAAAAAATTGGCCGGCCCGCTAACCACTAACATTAAAATGAGATCCTTAATAAATGGTGCTTATTTTTTTTGGGATCCCATGTAATACTGCAGTACCTACGGGTTTGGTCCTTGACCGTTTAGCATGCTTTGGCAATAATTTATATGTTGCAAGTGAGAATCATATATTGTCACAGATATTATTAAATAATGAGTCAAATTATCAAACTAACCTCTCGCATGAACCATAATCTTTATCTTTCCTTAAGAAAGAATCTAACTTCGACTGCTTTCTTGGTCGTGCCATGATGAAATAACCCAAATAGCGGGTAGGGCACTTCCACCTTCTTCGTGGGAAAGTGATGTAGGGATGTTTTTGAACTTCGATTATCAAAGAAATTGTTTATTAAAACTGCAACTACAATGTCAGAATTGTTTTATTCTAACTGCTGAAAGCCTATGATATATTTGTCATCAAACGCAGTACCGCGTTTGACACCTTCCCTTTGAAGTGTAACATTTTTATAGAACTTAAATAAACAATAGGTTAGATGATTAGTAATCACGTTAAATAATTCTGTTAAATTACTGTTTTATATAGTAATACATTTTGTACTTGTTTGAATGTTAAAACAGATTAAATGCGACGACATTAGGCTAGCATTAGTCGTCTCTTCGAATACTTATTACGTGCGGACAACCCATGCTTTGCAAATTTTAGGGGGGGGGCGCACGCCCGCCACGCCCCCGCCTAAATCCGCCCCTGCCCTAAACCCGTACGAGTTAGTCAGGAAAGGATAAGGGGGGGGGGTACCCTGGTATATCACAAATTCGAAAATGAACTATTGCCGGCTGGCCAAACGAAGAGATTCTCCACGTGGGCAATAATACCAGAGGAAGAGGTACTTATTGCCTTTAAAATGGCTCTTAGCACTTGTACCCTAGACCCGTACGAGTTTGTCAGTAGAGGGTTAAAAGGGGGGATATGGTATTCCGGTTTACAACGAATTCGAACTGAACTATTGCCGGCTGGCCAAACTAAGAGATTCTCCACATCGACCATCATACCAGAGGTAGAGGTTGGTATTGCCTATAAAATGGCCCAGAGCACTTATGCTCTAGACCCGTACGAGTTAGTCTGGAAAGGATAAGGGGGGTACCCTGGTATATAACAAATTCTAAAATGAACTATTGCCGGCTGGCCAAACGAAGAGATTCTCCACGTGGGCAATGATACCAGAGGAAGATGTACTTATTGCCTTTAAAATGGTCCATAGCACTTATACCCTAGACCCGTACGAGTTTGTCAGTAGAAGGTTAAAGGGGGGATATGGTATTCCGGTTTACAACGAATTCGAATTGAACTATTGCCGGCTGGCCAAACTAATAGATTCTCCACATCAACCATCATACCAGAGGTAGAGGTTGGTATTGCCTATAAAATGGCCCAGAGCACTTATGCCCTAGACCCGTACGACTTAGTCTGGAAAGGATAAGGGGGGTACCCTGGTATATCACAAATTCTAAAATGAACTTTTGCCGGCTGGCCAAACGAAGAGATTCTCCACGTGGGCAATGATACCAGAGGAAGAGGTACTTATTGCCTTTAAAATGGCCCATAGCACTTGTACCCTAGACCCGTACGAGTTTGTCAGTAGAGGGTTAAAAGGGGGGATATGGTATTCCGGTTTACAACGAATTCGAACTGAACTATTGCCGGCTGGCCAAACTAAGAGATTCTCCACATCAACCATCATACCAGAGGTAGAGGTTGGTATTGCCTATAAAATGGCCGATACCACTTATGCCCAAGACCCGTACGAGTTAGTCAGGAAAGGATAAGGGGGGTACCCTGGTATATCACAAATTCGAAAATGAACTATTGCCGGCTGGCCAAACAAAGAGATTCTCCACGTGGGCAATTATACCAGAGGAAGAAGTACTTATTGCCTTTAAAATGGCCCATAGCACTTGTACCCTAGACCCGTACGAGTTTGTCAGTAGAAGGTTAAAAGGGGGGATATGGTATTCCGGTTTACAACGAATTCGAACTGAACTATTGCCGACTGGCCAAACTAAGAGATTCTCCACATCGACCATCATACCAGAGGTAGAGGTTGGTATGGCCTATAAAATGGCCCATAGCACTTATGCCCTAGACCCGTACGAGTTAGTCTTGAAAGGATAAGGGGGGTACCCTGGTATATCACAAATTCGAAAATGAACTATTGCCGGCTGGCCAAACGAAGAGATTCTCCACGTGGGCAATGATACCAGAGGAAGAGGTACTTATTGCCTTTAAAATGGCCCATAGCACTTGTACCCTAGACCCGTACGAGTTTGTCAGTAGAGGGTTAAAAGGGGGGATATGGTATTCCGGTTTACAACGAATTCGAACTGAACTATTGCCGGCTGGCCAAACTAAGAGATTCTCCACATCGACCATCATACCAGAGGTAGAGGTTGGTATTGCCTATAAAATGACCAAGAGCACTTATGCCCTAGACCCGTACGAGTTAGTCTGGAAAGGATAAGGGGGGTACCCTGGTATATCACAAATTCTAAAATGAACTATTGCCGGCTGGCCAAACGAAGAGATTCTCCACGTGGGCAATGATACCAGAGGAAGAGGTACTTATTGCCTTTAAAATGTCTCATAGCACTTGTACCCTAGACCCGTACGAGTTTGTCAGTAGAGGGATAAAAGGGGGGATATGGTATTCCGGTTTACAACGAATTCGAACTGAACTATTGCCGGCTGGCCAAACTAAGAGATTCTCCACATCAACCATCATACCAGAGGTAGAGGTTGGTATTGCCTATAAAATGGCTCAGAGCACTTATGCCTTAGACCCGTACGAGTTAGTCAGGAAAGGATGAGGGGGGTACCCTGGTATATCACAAATTCGAAAATGAACTATTGCCGGCTGGCCAAACGAAGAGATTCTCCACGTGGGCAACGATACCAGAGGAAGAGGTACTTATTGCCTTTAAAATGGCCCATAGCACTTGTACCCTAGACCCGTACGAGTTTGTCAGTAGAAGGTTAAAAGGGGGGATATGGTATTCTGGTTTACAACGAATTCGAACTGAACTATTGCCGGCTGGCCAAACTAAGAGTTTTTCCACATCGACCATCTTACCAAAGGTAGAGGTTGGTATTGCCTATAAAATGGCTCAGAGCACTTATGCCGTAGACCCGTACGAACTAGTCTGCAAAGGATAAGGGGGGTACCCTGGTATATCACAAATTCTAAAATGAACTATTGCCGGCTGACCAAACTAAGATATTCTCCACATCGACCATCATACCAGAGGTAGAGGTTGGTATTGCCTATAAAATGCCCCAGAGCACTTATGCCCTAGACCCGTACGAGTAAGTCTGGAAAGGATAAGGGGGTACCCTGGTATATCACAAATTCTAAAATGAACTATTGCCGGCTGGCCAAACGAAGAGATTCTCCACGTGGGCAATGCTACCTGAGGAAGAGGTACATATTGCCTTTAAAATGGCCTATAGCACTTGTACCCTAGACCCGTACGAGTTTGTCAGTAGAAGGCTAAAAGGAGGGGATATGGTATTCCGGTTTACAACGAATTCGAACTGAACTATTGCCGGCTGGCCAAACTAAGAGATTCTCCACAACGACCATCATACCAGAGGTAGAGGTTGGTATTGCCTATAAAATGGCCCAGAGCACTTATGCCCTAGACCCGTACGAGTTAGTCAGGAAAGGATAAGGGGGGTACCCTGGTATATTACAAATTCGAAAAAGAACTATTGCCGGCTGGCCAAACGAAGAGATTCTCCACGTGGGCACTTATACCAGAGGAAGAGGTACTTATTGCCTTTAAAATGGCCCATAGCACTTGTACCCTAGACCCGTACGAGTTTGTCAGTAGAAGGTTAAAAGGGGGGATATGGTATTCCGGTTTACAACGAATTCGAACTGAACTATTGCCGGTTGGCCAAACTAAGAGATTCTCCATATCGAACATCATACCAGAGGTAGAGGTTCGTATGGCCTATAAAATGGCCCAGAGCACTTATGCCCTAGACCCGTACGAGTTTGTCAGAAAAGGATAAGGGGGTACCCTGGTATATCACAAATTCGAAAATGAACTATTGCCGGCTGACCAAACGAAGAGATTTTCCACGTGGGCAATGATACCACAGGAAGAGGTACTTATTGCCTTTAAAATGGCTCTTAGCACTTGTACCCGAGACCCGTACGAGTTTGTCAGTAGAGGGTTAAAAGGGGGGATATGGTATTCCGGTTTACAACGAATTCGAACTGAACTATTGCCGGCTGGCCAAACTAAGAGATTCTCCACATCGACCATCATACCAGAGGTAAAGGTTGGTATTGCCTATAAAATGGCCCAGGGCTCTTATGCCCTAGACCCGTACGAGTTTGTCTTGAAAGGATAAGGGGGGTACCCGGGTATATCACAAATTCGAAAATGAACTATTGCCGGGTGGCCAAACGAAGAGATTCTCCACGTGGGCAATGATACCACAGGAAGAGGTACTTATTGCCTTTAAAATGGCTCTGAGCACTTGTACCCTAGACCCGTACGAGTTTGTCAGTAGAGGGTTAAAAGGGGGGATATGGTATTCCGGTTTACAACGAATTCGAACTGAACTATTGCCGGCTGGCCAAACTAAGAGATTCTCCACATCGACCATCATACCAGAGGTAGAGGTTGGTATTGCCTATAAAATGGCCCAGAGCACTTATGCCCTAGACCCGTACGAGTTAGTCTTGAAAGGATAAGGGGGGTACCCTGGTATATCACAAATTCGAAAATGAACTATTGCCGGGTGGCCAAACGAAGAGATTCTCCACGTGGGCAATGATACCAGAGGAAGAGGTATTTATTGCCTTTAAAATGGCCCATAGCACTTGTACCCTAGACCCGTACGAGTTTGTCAGTAGAAGGTTAAAAGGGGGGATATGGTATTCCGGTTTACAACGAATTCGAACTGAACTATTGCCGGTTGGCCAAACTAAGAGATTCTCCATATCGAACATCATACCAGAGGTAGAGGTTGGTATGGCCTATAAAATGGCCCAGAGCACTTATGCCCTAGACCCGTACGAGTTTGTCAGAAAAGGATAAGGGGGTACCCTGGTATATCACAAATTCGAAAATGAACTATTGCCGGCTGACCAAACGAAGAGATTTTCTACGTGGGCAATGATACCACAGGAAGAGGTACTTATTGCCTTTAAAATGGCTCTTAGCACTTGTACCCGAGACCCGTACGAGTTTGTCAGTAGAGGGTTAAAAGGGGGGATATGGTATTCCGGTTTACAACGAATTCGAACTGAACTATTGCCGGCTGGCCAAACTAAGAGATTCTCCACATCGACCATCATACCAGAGGTAAAGGTTTGTATTGCCTATAAAATGGCCCAGAGCTCTTATGCCCTAGACCCGTACGAGTTTGTCTTGAAAGGATAAGGGGGGTACCCGGGTATATCACAAATTCGAAAATGAACTATTGCCGGGTGGCCAAACGAAGAGATTCTCCACGTGGGCAATGATACCACAGGAAGAGGTACTTATTGCCTTTAAAATGGCTCTGAGCACTTGTACCCTAGACCCGTACGAGTTTGTCAGTAGAGGGTTAAAAGGGGGGATATGGTATTCCGGTTTACAACGAATTCGAACTGAACTATTGCCGGCTGGCCAAACTAAGAGATTCTCCACATCGACCATCATACCAGAGGTAGAGGTTGGTATTGCCTATAAAATGGCCCAGAGCACTTATGCCCTAGACCCGTACGAGTTAGTCTTGAAAGGATAAGGGGGGTACCCTGGTATATCACAAATTCGAAAATGAACTATTGCCGGGTGGCCAAACGAAGAGATTCTCCACGTGGGCAATGATACCAGAGGAAGAGGTACTTATTGCCTTTAAAATGGCCCATAGCACTTGTACCCTAGACCCGTACAAGTTTGTCAGTAGAGGTTTAAAAGGGGGGATATGGTATTCCGGTTTACAACGAATTCGAACTGAACTATTGCCGACTGGCCAAACTAAGAGATTCTCCACATCAACCATCATACCAGAGGTAGAGGTTGGTATTGCCTATAAACTGGCTCAGAGCACTTATGCCCTAGACCCGTACGAGTTAGTCAGGAAAGGATAAGGGGGGTACCCTGGTATATCACAAATTCGAAAATGAACTATTGCCGGCTGGCCAAACGAAGAGATTCTCCACGTGGGCAATGATACCAAAGGAAGAGGTACTTATTGCCTTTAAAATGGCCCACAGCACTTGTACCCTAGACCCGTACGAGTTTGTCAGTAGAAGGTTAAAAGTGGAGATATGGTTTTCTGGTTTACAACGAATTCGAACTGAACTATTGCCGGCTGGCCAAACTAAGAGATTCTCCACATCGACCATCATACCAGAGGTAGAGGTTGGTATTGCCTATAAAATGGCCCAGAGCACTTATGCCCTAGACCCGTACGAGTTAGTCTGGAAAGGATAAGGGGGATACCCTGGTATATCACAAATTCTAAAATGAACTATTGCCGGCTGACCAAACGAAGAGATTCTCCACGTGGGCAATGATACCACAGGAAGAGGTACTTATTGCCTTTAAAATGGCTCTGAGCACTTGTACCCGAGACCCGTACGAGTTTGTCAGTAGAAGGTTAAAAGTGGAGATATGGTTTTCTGGTTTACAACGAATTCGAACTGAACTATTGCCGGCTGGCCAAACTAAGAGATTCTCCACATCGACCATCATACCAGAGGTAGAGGTTGGTATTGCCTATAAAATGGCCCAGAGCACTTATGCCCTAGACCCGTACGAGTTAGTCTGGAAAGGATAAGGGGGATACCCTGGTATATCACAAATTCTAAAATGAACTATTGCCGGCTGACCAAACGAAGAGATTCTCCACGTGCGCAATGATACCAGAGGAAGAGGTACTTATTGCCTTTAAAATGGCCCATAGCACTTGTACCCTAGACCCGTACAAGTTTGTCAGTAGAGGTTTAAAAGGGGGGATATGGTATTCCGGTTTACAACGAATTCGAACTGAACTATTGCGGACTGGCCAAACTAAGAGATTCTCCACATCAACCATCATACCAGAGGTAGAGGTTGGTATTGCCTATAAACTGGCTCAGAGCACTTATGCCCTAGACCCGTACGAGTTAGTCAGGAAAGGATAAGGGGGGTACCCTGGTATATCACAAATTCGAAAATGAACTATTGCCGGCTGGCCAAACGAAGAGATTCTCCACGTGGGCAATGATACCAGAGGAAGAGGTACTTATTGCCTTTAAAATGGCCCATAGCACTTGTACCCTAGACCCGTACGAGTTTGTCAGTAGAAGGTTAAAAGTGGAGATATGGTTTTCTGGTTTACAACGAATTCGAACTGAACTATTGCCGGCTGGCCAAACTAAGAGATTCTCCACATCGACCATCATACCAGAGGTAGAGGTTGGTATTGCCTATAAAATGGCCCAGAGCACTTATGCCCTAGACCCGTACGAGTTAGTCTGGAAAGGATAAGGGGGATACCCTGGTATATCACAAATTCTAAAATGAACTATTGCCGGCTGACCAAACGAAGAGATTCTCCACGTGGGCAATGATACCAGAGGAAGAGGTACTTATTGCCTTTAAAATGGCTCTGAGCACTTGTACCCGAGACCCGTACGAGTTTGTCAGTAGAGGGTTAAAAGGGGGGATATGGTATTCCGGTTTACAACGAATTCGAACTGAACTATTGCCGGCTGGCCAAACTAAGAGATTCTCCACATCGACCATCATACCAGAGGTAAAGGTTGGTATTGCCTATAAAATGGCCCAGAGCTCTTATGCCCTAGACCCGTACGAGTTTGTCTTGAAAGGATAAGGGGGGTACACGGGTATATCACAAATTCGAAAATTAACTATTGACGGGTGGCCAAACGAAGAGATTCTCCACGTGGGCAATGATACCACAGAAAGAGGTACTTATTGCCTTTAAAATGGCTCTGAGCACTTGTACTCTAGACCCGTACGAGTTTGTCAGTAGAGGGTTAAAAGGGGGGATATGGTATTCCGGTTTACAACGAATTCGAACTGAACTATTGCCGGCTGGCCAAACTAAGAGATTTTCCACATCGACCATCATACCAGAGGTAGAGGTTGGTATTGCCTATAAAATGGCCCAGAGCACTTATGCCCTAGACCAGTACGAGTTAGTCTTGAAAGGATAAGGTGGGTACCCTGGTATATCACAAATTCTAAAATGAACTATTGCCGGGTGGCCAAACGAAGAGATTCTCCACGTGGGCAATGATACCAGAGGAAGAGGTACTTATTGCCTTTAAAATGGCCCATAGCACTTGTACCCTAGACCCGTACGAGTTTGTCAGTAGAGGGTTAACAGGGGGGATATGGTATTCCGGTTTACAACGAATTCGAACTGAACTATTGCCGGCTGGCCAAACTAAGAGATTCTCCACATCGACCATCATACCAGAGGTAGAGGTTGTTATTGCCTATAAAATGGCCCAGAGCACTTATGCCCTAGACCCGTACCAGTTAGTCTGGAAAGGATAAGGAGGGTACCCTGGTATATCACAAATTCTAAAATGAACTATTGCCGGCTGGCCAAACGAAGAGATTCTCCACGTGGGCAATGATACCAGAGGAAGAGGTACTTATTGCCTTTAAAATGGCCCATAGCATTTGTACCCTAGACCCGTACAAGTTTGTCAGTAGAAGTTTAAAAGGGGGGATATGGTATTCCGGTTTACAACGAATTCGAACTGAACTATTGCCGACTGGCCAAACTAAGAGATTCTCCACATCAACCATCATACCAGAGGTAGAGGTTGGTATTGCCTATAAACTGGCTCAGAGCACTTATGCCCTAGACCCGTACGAGTTAGTCAGGAAAGGATAGGGGGGGTACCCTGGTATATCACAAATTCGAAAATGAACTATTGCCGGCTGGCCAAACGAAGAGATTCTCCACGTGAGCAATGATACCAGAGGAAGAGGTACTTATTGCCTTTAAAATGGCCCATAGCACTTGTACCCTAGACCCGTACGAGTTTGTCAGTAGAAGGTTCAAAGTGGAGATATGGTTTTCTGGTTTACAACGAATTCGAACTGAACTATTGCCGGCTGGCCAAACTAAGAGATTCTCCACATCGACCATCATACCAGAGGTAGAGGTTGGTATTGCCTATAAAATTGCCCAGAGCACTTATGCCCTAGACCCGTACGAGTTAGTCTGGAAAGGATAAGGGGGATACCCTGGTATATCACAAATTCTAAAATGAACTATTGCCGGGTGGCCAAACGAAGAGATTCTCCACCTGGGCAATGATACCAGAGGAAGAGGTACTTATTGCCTTTAAAATGGCCCATAGCACTTGTACCCTAGACCCGTACGAGTTTGTCAGTAGAGGGTTAAAAGGGGGGATATGGTATTCCGGTTTAAAACGAATTCGAACTAAACTAATGCCGGCTGGCCAAACTAAGAGATTCTTCAAATCGACCATCATACCAGAGGTAGAGGTAGGTATTGCCTATAAAATGGTCCATTGCACTTATGCCCTAGACCCGTACGAGTTAGTCAGGAAAGGATAAGGGGGGTACCCTGGAATATCACAAATTCGAAAATGAACTATTGCCGGCTGGCCAAACGAAGAGATTCTCCACGTGGGAAATGATACCACAGGAAGAGGTACTTATTGCCTTTAAAATGGCCCATAGCACTTGTACCTTAGACCCGTACGAGTTTGTCAGTAGAAGGTTAAAAGGGGGGATATGGTATTCCGGTTAACAACGAATTCGAACTGAACTATTGCCGGCTGGCCAAACTAAAAGATTCTCCACATCGACCATTATACCAGAGGTAGAGGTTGGTACTGCCTCTAAAATGGCCGATAGCACTTATGCCCTAGACCCGTATGAGTTAGTCAGGAAAGGATAAGGAGGGGGTACCCAAGTATATCACCAATTCGAAATGAATTATTGCCGGCTGGCCAAACGAAGAGATTGTCCCCGTAGGCAAAGATACCAGAGGAAGAGGTACTTATTGACTTTAAAATGACCCATAGCACTTGAACCCTAGACCCGTACGAGTAAGTAAGTAGAGGGTTAAAAGTGGGGATATGGGATACCGGTTTACCACAAATTCGAACTGAACTATTGCCGGCTGGCCAAACGAAGAGATTCTCCACGAGGGCAATGATACCAGAGGAAGAGGTACTTATTGCCTTTAAAATGGCCCATAGCACTTGTACCCTAGACCCGTACGAGTTTGTCAGTAGAGGGTTAAAAGGGGGGATATGGTATTCCGGTTTACAACGAATTCGAACTGAACTATTGCCGGCTGGCCAAACTAAGAGATTCTCCACATCGACCATCATACCAGAGGTAGAAGTTGGTATTGCCTATAAAATGGCTCATAGCACTTATGCCCTAGACCCGTACGAGTTAGTCAGGAAAGGATAAGGGGGGTACCCTGGTATATCACAAATTCGAAAATGAACTATTGCCGGCTGGCCAAACGAAGAGATTCTCCACGTGAGCAATGATACCAGAGGAAGAGGTACTTATTGCCTTTAAAATGGCCCATAGCACTTGTACCTTAGACCTGTATGAGTAAGTAAGTAGAGGGTTAAAAGTGGGGATATGGGATACCGGTTTACAACAAATTCGAACTGAACTATTGCCGGCTGGCCAAGCTAAGAGATTCTCCACATCGACAATTATACCAGAGGTAGAAGTTGATATTGACTCTAAAATGACCCATAACACTTATGCCCTAGACCCGTACGAGTCAGTCAGCAAAGGGAATGGGGTTTATTGAACTGTTGCCGACTCGCAAAACTAAAAGATTCTCCACTAGGGCCACGATAACAGGGACAAAGGTAGTTATTACCTTTAAAAATGAATAAAAGCACTGATGCCTTAGACCCGTAAGATTTTTCAGAAGAGGGTTAAAAATGGAAATTAACTATTGTTGACTGGCCATACTAAGAGATTCTCTACGTTAGCCATTATTGGTTAACCTATCGCGGGAGCATAACGTCCGATTTATTGTACTTGTCCATTGTCGACGTCGTACTGTCAGTGACTTCGCCTTGGAATACGAATATGTATATTTAATGTACTGGCTGAACAGTTGTTGTAGTACATATTTCCTTAACTATCATCTTTATTTATGATACCGTGACCCGGATCTCGAAAAAATGAAATCAGTCAGATCGGAGAACAGAAGACAGAAGCGCTGTTACCAGACTATTCCGAAATAGAATTACCGGAGAAATAATATCTCGGAAATACGTTGTGTGTCGCTTTCTCAAAGTCGCTTGCTACAGTAATCCTTAGAGTTTTCCGAAACGTGTTTATCCCAATTCAATCCACTTTTCCATAGATCCTGTATGAGCTTCTTTGTTCGTATTGTGACCGGGCTAAGTATTCTAAGTGGATCGTATTTTTTCGAAGAATTTTCAAAATATCACTTTTTGTTACAATGTCTAGTATTGGAATATCACATTTAGTCCGGCGGCCACAAGTATATTTCAGACGAGTTGTGCACATCCTGATATAAGCATGAACATTGGCATAGACCTTCCTGAAATATTACTCTTTTATTTCAGATAAGAAGGCATTTGAAAAAAATGTCTCACTGCCGGTTAAATAAAAAATAGCGGACATCATACTTTAATCGGCCCCATATAGAAGGCTAGTACTGTGGATTCATTTATTTTCGTGGGTACCAATTTTCGTGGATTCAGGGAAACTTACATATTCGTGGATATTTAACTTCGTGGTTTTACCGAAGTCTGCATACTAGTACAAGCCTTTGTAAAATTTGTCATTCGTTGAACATCAAATTTCGTGGTTTGCCTGTACCAACGAAATCCACGAAAAATTGGTATCCCACGAATAATAATGAATCCACAGTGTGTGAAAAGGATTTATCAGCATGCTGCTATACTAATATTTGGTACAAACCTTTGTTATGTAATACTTTTGGATATATTATATAGATAAAATGTCTCTAAAAACCCTACTTTCGGTAGAATCCAATATGGCGGACATTGACTAAAATAAGCTTATTTTTTAGGGAGGGGGATTGAAATGTGTTTTAACGTATTGTTACTATCATTAAATTGTACAGGAACATTTCTTTGATGCTTCCAAGGGATACAATGTATAAGATATATGTCTTAAAAATCCTTTCTTCCGGTAATATTCAAAATGGAGGACATAAATATGTCATTTTTTTATTTTGATATTTATCTTTTTTTTCAAAATGTGAAGAAAGTGTGTTTTTTTTTTGTGGTGGTCATCAACTTTAGGCTTTAATTTATCCTCTAAACCACTTATCATATTCTGTAGTTAATATTTAAATACAAAGTTAACACTTCCGGTAAAAAAAAACAATATGGCGTAACTGTCAAAGATGAGTCCTCACTCCATATGTTCGATGTAGAGCTTTGGATAGATTGATTTAATCAAAATAAAATCACTTAAGTACTAAACCTTTTATAAATTACCACTATTTGGCAAAAAAAACTTGTAAATTCCCAGTTACCACCACATGCACACGACGCAGGGCACGGGAGACTTGATTTTCCTCATAAAAACAACCGCGACAACCTTTCTTACATCCACAATGTGCAAGCTTCTGACAACATGATGAGCCCTCAGAAAGAGTTTTTTAAAAGTGATCCTCTTTGTCCCGTCGTCATCCATTAGCGCCTGGACTTGGGAGCATACGAGCCAATCCCAGGCTCGTCCCCTAAACACGTGTCTTAGTATATTGTACATTTTGCATGCTGGAAACGACTAGACTAAGTTGATAACCTCAATTAACCTACCCTTTTGCGTAAATAGATATTTCTTGCTTTGTTAACCATGCTTACCCCATATGATTATTTTTTGCTATCTTACAGTAAACACCGGTGATTTAGGCGGATCAATTATCATTCTTTAAGTTAAAGTCACATCTTCAAATGCTATCAATGTCTCCCAAACAGTCTTTTTCCCCCTTTTCAAGAAAACAGAGAACCGTATCACAACCGGAAAATGGATCACAATATTTGTGTGTGATCCCTAATCGCGAGTGCATTTGGAAGGTCATTTATATATATTTATCCAAAGCTTTTCCTCCTCTTAAACACAATCCATAGTTCGTCTACCCCTATGTCACGGAATAGCGAAACAGTAATGACAGCATCATCAGTAACGACTGTTCGAATAATGACTTGTTTAATTTCGTGTTTCACTGCATCAGACACATGCACCATGATTCTAGTGTCAGCCTTTTAATACATATGTATTAATATGGTGTTTAACTTGAAACGCATCACGGCGGTAAAGATAGAATATCCTGAACATGTGTTGCTACAACTGTCATATGCATCCAAGACTTTATCATAATAGTTTCATGCTTTTTAAGATAAGGGCATAATACCCTATCAGCATACTCGTTATGAAACAACTTGAAACTGTAACAGTGGATGAATGCATATATAGACAATACCGGTAGTTCGAATGTTGCCACAAGAGAAAAGAAATACACTTAGGGGTAAGAGAATACAAAGACCAATCCAGAGTCGAAACAAATCTCAAAATTGGTAAAGTTTTCTGAGAGATGACGACATTAAGAAAGAACTTTTTAGTTTTTATTCACAGGCGCTTGCTCAATAGATTTTGAGGAAGAGTTAGTTGTAGCAACAAATGCTCAGGATGTTTTGTGTTATTTACCACATGATGGTGTTTCAAGTTTAGCCCCATGTTAAAATAAATAGGCTTATACTATAGAATCAATATACAAAAAAAACATGTGTCTGATGCAGTGATTCACAGACTTAACTGACTCATGACTTGAACAGTCGATACTGATGCTGCTGTCATTGCTGTGTCATTATTCCGTGACATGGGGGCAGATGAACTTTGGCTTGTATTTGGAAGTGGAAAAAGCCTTAGATATAATCTATCCGTGACCTTTCAAGTGCACGTTTACTTGAAAGGGAACTTCGTTGTTGACATGGATGGCGTTTGAAGATGTGACTTAATGATTTAGAATGATGATTGATCAGCCAACATCACCAGATATGGATTTGATAATGCCATTGATAAAACGATATGTGGTTTTGTAGTAAGATCGAACAAACTTATCAGATGGGGTTTACGAAGCAAGAAAACATGTTTTTGAAAGTGGAAAGACTTATTGATGATATTTGAACGACTCGGTCTAATGTTTTTCATCATGTAAAACGTGCAATATACCATGGCGGGTGTGGATGGGTAACAAGCTTGAGATTTGGCTTCTATGCTTACTATTCCAGACGCTTATAATGGCGGGGAAAATATGAAACATTGGAACCCCTTTGGACAACTCTTTGTGAGGCCTCTTCACCTTATCAGGAGCTTGTACATTATTGATGTAAAAACCAATACCGCCGCTGTCTTAGTAAATGAGGAAAATCAGCTTTCCCATTGTTAATATTTGCGGCCATAAATGATCTGTACTTTTAAAGATGTTTTGTACTACAGTGATTTTATCTTATTTTCATCAATCTATCCAAATAAAACCTCTATTTCGAAAATATGGACTGAGTACTCATCTTTGAAATTTACTCCAAATTGGTTTTATATACCGGAAGTGTTAGCTTTGTATTTAATCATTATCTATAGAATACAATAGGTGGTTTAGAAGATTACTTAAAGCCAAAACCAAATGGTAACTGATCAGCACAAAAAAAACCAGTTTCTTTACATTTTGAAATAAAGTTGAATATTAAAGTAAAAATAAGGATGTTTCATGTCCGCCAGTTTGACTATAACCGGAAGTAATGCTTTTAAAGACATATGTCTTATGTATTGTATCCATTAGCAGCATCAAAGAAAGGTTCCTGAACAATTTAATGATAGTAGCAATACCCTCCTTTAAAAATAAGCTTATTTTAGTACAATGTCCGCCATGTCGGATTTTACCGAAAGTAGGGTTTTAAAAGACATCTAATCTATATAAAATATCCAAAAGTAGTACATAACAAAGGTTTGTTCCAAATATTATTATGTCAGCATGATAAAAACCGCTTTTCATACACTTACACTAGCCTCTGATATTTGGATGATTTAAGTATGATGTCTGCCATTTAAGATTTTTACCGGATGTGAGACATTTTTTCAAATGCCTCCTTATCTTGAATAAAAGAGTAACAGCTGAGCTGAGTCTATGCCAAATTTTATTCCTGTAGCATGATTTGCACAATTTTTCACAAAGCAGCCGTATTAATTTCTGGTACATCAGATCATCGAATCAGCTATTCCATAACATACCAAGTACTTTTGTGTTTTGTCCGCATATAGTAGTACTTTTTCCGTTTTAGCCAGCTTACGTATATCGACACGGTTTGACGTCCAGGATCGTAGATAGAATCCAGTTTTCTCCATCATTGATCTCCCTTCCTTATAGTCAGCCCACCCTCGTTCTGTAAACTTAACAGAATGTTGTCCACATACAAATCAGTCATTCAAACTTTGCGAATTATGCGATGTCGACAAATGCAGTCGTAAACATTTTTGATAGGCATAGTGCTTGATTCCTTCTGTACAGGATGATAAGGAATGTAGTGATACTTTTCTTAAGTTCATCTGTTTCATCTACCTTCTCTATGAATCCTCTTCGTTCCTGTTCTTGTATAATGTTCCCGTACTTCTTTAACGTATCTGAGTTTTGAGTAAGTCTTTGAAGGACGTTTTCTGTCCTTCTGTTCGTGACTGCTTAATTTATAGGCAATTCATCACGTTTTCAAGGTAACATAGTGGAATATTTGTTTTCTCAAAACTCAATTGATCTGTCCTGATAGACTTAAATATATGCATTGTCGTCTTCGTCTACCTCCCTACTATTTATTCCTATTGAATCTAAATTCCAAAATCTCTCCAGATTGAATTCTGTAACTTTGTGTGATACTAGAACATTACACATACTAGTCTTCGACGTGTTTGTTTTCTTACCGTATGTAAGTACCGAAAGCATTTATCCGATATTGGATTTCACGGCGGTCGGATCGTTTACACGGACTATATAATCTTTAACAACGTCCCCGTAGTGATATGCGCCTACCAGCAACGATATCTCGAATGAATCGTGCTTTGTCACCGTGTGCGCTATCTTTAAACCCCGCAAATAACCGTTCTGTGTATCAATATTACGTATGTGATTCTGTATAGGCATGCCGATCATCTGTACTATCAGTACTTTGATTGATAATACGTGTCCTACATCGGTTTTCAGATAGATTGTTGACTTTTCTATGTGTCTCACGTTTTTCTCTGCACCTCCAAATGCCGATTAATATATTATTTATGTTCCCGCTATCTGTAAATTTAGTTAAGTTTTGCGTTTCAAAAGATGTTTGCCCTCCTTCGTCAAAAAGAATATCCGTATCGATAAAGAACTGATTGGAGCCTACTTGTGCCACGGCAGTTTTCAAAAGTACATTCGATTGCAATTCTGTCCGTTGAGAATACAAAATAGTAGTATTATGTTCCATATCATCAATGTCATTCACGAGTTGAACGTTGGGCGAATTCGAAGATAGTGGGTTTAACGTGCATTACATTAGTTTGTGTGGTTTTTCTCATTACAATGTGCGTTTAGATTTACATTCGTTTAGTCTGTGTATACCAAGGAAGTAAAAGATAACAAATTTGTTTATACGGCATTATGTGTCGGCTCTTTTACTGCAATGAGTTGGTGGATGTATTTCGTGACATTAAACGCTAGGTCTAGTCTCAATATTCTTGTAAGATTTAGATTTCACCAATTTCGGATGTCGACTCTTATGTCCTGTGTCCGGTATAACGATATCGTCTAATATGCTTTCAGGGAGGTCCGTTATACCAACGTTTTTGTTCTATGTCCTTGCGCGAGATATTTTCTGACTTCAACGGGTAATTTGTTGACAATAATGGGAAGAAGTAGTGTGCCGTATGTTTCATGTGTCTTACCCAAAGTTTCTAGACCTTGACGCTACCTCCAATTTGATCGTAAAAAGCTTGTTTACTGATTTATAGGCGAAGGAATTTCTAAATCTAGTGCTTCATGTTCTACTTCATGAGCTTTCAAGCAGTTACACTTTTGTATATTTGTAAGTAACTAGTTAAGATGTACGGACGACTCACATGAGTCCCAGAAGGTTTGCCATTCTGAAATCGTGCCTTCGAAAGTTGGAAGCGTAAGTTTTGGTACGTTACTCTGATTAAAAGTTGCAGGAAATGTACTTTATTGCGTGTTGATTGTGAGAATGGCTTGGGCAAACTGGTTTTCAAACGACAGTGCGTTGTGTAGGTTTGCTATGTTTTGCGTTGAAACACACGGTATAGTTTTTGGATTTAAAGTGTGCGTTCTAGTACTTTAGTATTTGATTCAATGTGACGGGACTGCAGGATTTTGGACATTTGTATGAACTTACGTACTTGTCAAATCAAGGTTATCATATTAACCGAAAATTCATCTGAATGAAATAATCTAATTTACCACATCTTCCGGTTCCGTTAATTTAGAATTTGTTCATTCAAGTCCTAAAACAATGTTTGTGTTTGCACAAGTTTTCCTAGTGTTGTAATGACTTCTACTTGATCGAATTTTGTATTCTCCTTTGTTTCATCTAATCTTCGGTAAACCTTGAACTACACGTATTTTGCGACTGACTATCTGAACAACGGAACTGAAATTACGTTAGTGATTGCGAAAAGCAGATTAGCGCAAGTGAAAACCCTTACATAACCGCAACTAGAACTTATGGCCGCAGTTATTGGAACTAGACTAGCTTTTCATGTAAAATCGACCTTCTAATGTAAAAACGTGGCTTTCTGGTCGGATAGCTGTATAGTATTGCACTGGTTAAATCATCGAAACTGTTTAAACGATTTATTGTGAATCGAGCGCGAGGAATAACAAAATCTACAAAATCAACATTAATGGAGATATTGCCCAAAAGAATGCAACCCAACCAATCTCTTAACACGAGGAATTGACGTCGATCAATACATCGATAGTGTCCTTTAAAAAAAGACAGAATTAGTTAACGGTATTGACAATTACAGAAAAAAACGAAGACGAGGAATTTCTAAACAATGAAGTTCATACTGATCACTATGATATCAGTAACGTTATAGACAATTGGAAATATTGAAATTTTCAGGAAAGTGATTTGAGTAACTGCTTACGTTCAGCGGTTCATATTTAACTACCAATATACCGATATACCAAACATCTGAGATAAAAACACAAGGCAATATCCTAGCACTAGACAGTTGTGACTCTTCATAGATGACGGTAGCTTTTTGAGATGCAATGGAAGGATTCACAGCGGAATCATTTTAGAGAATACCAAATTTCCGTATTTATTACCTGCGAATCATTTACTTACCAAACTGATAGTGACAGACGCACACGAGCGTTCACTTAATTCGGACTCAATGCTTCGCTTACTTACGTATTACAATCGTATTGGGTACCGATACTTAGACAATATGTTAAGGAGTAATTGATCAAGTTTTCGCTGTTGTTAATCATTGTAATGTTAAGTAAGTGTCACGTGTTGACATTAGAGTCAAAATAGATATACATACATTCTATTCGCTTTTGTTATTGTTAGCTATATAGTTGTCCGATGTAACCTCTTAACGATATTGGTGTCAAGTGAACCTCTTAACGATATTGGTGTCAAGTGACCAGGATGAATTTACAGCTGAAATCGATACTAGCAGGACATAGTAGTGCCGTCTCCGGAATATTCCAGAAATTCGACGAAAAATGGGGAGAGCGGCACAAAACTTGTTGATTCCAATAACCTTCGAAACAGAAATCGTTAACTCTGATGATTATTTATTTAATTTAGAAAAAAAATACAGCCAATAGCAAAATTTATCTAAGTACAAACATCAACGCTAAACACAAATACCACAAGTTCGCAACATCACGCAAACGTACATGAATGCATAATTTTACATACCTTCATACAAGAGCTTACGTTTTTTTTTACGACAAAATTGAAACATATGTACGTGGTTTAAAATCCCTTGGTCAGACAGAGAATACATATGACCCATTATTGGTCCCTATCATATTGAAAAAGTTACCGGGGACGTACGCATAAATCTTACAAGACACCATGAATCAAATAGTTGGCAATTAAATGAACTACTACATATACTATCTCAAGAACTCAACATTATGGAGAGAGGCAATTCCTCTGATCATACGGAAACTTAAACCACTACAGCAGCATTTCACACCAATGCAAAGGTACGTACAAAATAAATCAACACAAATAAACGTAAAATCATGTGTACTTTTGTAACGAATCACATGTTCCCGTTAATTGCACTAAGATAATTGATCAAACAGCAAATATTTCTGTTGTTAAACAGCATCGTTTATGTTTTAACTGTCTTTGACCCCCAATATAGCTGATTGCAAATCACACAAAAGTTGCAGGAAATGTAAAATAAAGCAGCATACTAGTTTATGCAAAGACGAGGTTAAAAAGATGAAAAACAGAGTAACACTAATGAATATATTACTAGTAACACAATTCAGTAAACACAACACAACGCGAAGAAAACGGGTACAGTTCTTCACTCACAGACACAGACTAAAAACTGTCGTAGCGCAAGTAAGTTCGGGCATTCAATGTACTTACACAAACACATTATTTGACAAGGGCGCACAGATGCCCTCATCACAGAAAAATAAGCTACAGAGCTTGATTTGACAATTACCAGACAGAAGACCATAAACTTGTCAGGATTTTGTGACACAAGTGATGGCACAGACAACGGCAAATTACCTATCAACGTTTTGATTGTACCAGAAATAGCTGTACCAATGAAGACTTATGTACGTAATATAACAAATTTAAAGTATTTGTTTGGCTTGAAATTAGACCATCCGGTCTCACATGACCCAATGGTTGAAGATTCTCTATTGAATTATATCTAATTCGATTATTACTGGTCAATTGTCGATGATAGAATAGTATGAGGAACAGGACCTACTACCGTCAAGTCGGAAATCCGTAACCTTCTGTCCGGCACAATCAATTGAATACCTGCAAATCCAGATCACACACTTACGTCAATGATGAACATATTAGTAGGTCACAAAGTTGAAGAGTAGAACTTTTATAATGGAGAAATTTATGGAAGTTGAAGCTGCTAGTATAAATAATAGTGACAACAAATCTGAAAACAGACAATTCCAAGATGTATATAAATCAAATGGTAGAAGTTACCATATGGAAACATAAAGATATGTTGATAAGTTACCTTGTAAGGAGGAACACCACACCTTACTAGACAACAGAAGTATTGAATAACGGAGAACAGAAAAGGTCATTAAGCGTCTTAATCGTGAACTTACACTTTTACAGAAAAACGGAAAAATTATTAATGAACAAGAGAAACGTAGATTTGTCGAGAGAGTTGATGAACGATCAGCCAAAACAATTGTTCATTCCATACCGCACCATCATTTCCGTAAAAAGTCGTCAACCACGCCAATCAGAATTGTATTTGACTGTAGCTGCAAACCTTCACCTATTAATCTAAGCTTAAATGATTGTTTGATGGATCTTTGGCCAAACTTTAATGATTTAACCGATTTAGAATGCACAAATACGCCGTCTCGACATTTATAGAAAAAAGCCTTACTTATTATGGGCTGGATGAAGAGGATCGTGATGTTACCAGATTCTCTTATGCGTAGTAACCCGGATGACCCAAATAGTCAACTAACCGCAAACAGACTCAAGTCAGTATAATTTGGAGCAACTTTCTCTCCGTTTATCCTAAATGCTGTTATACGTAAACATTTGACTGCAATTCAACAGACTGGACAGCAATGTTAAAGAAATACTTTTATGTTGACAATATTATATCGAGCTTTAATTAACAAAGAGCTTTGTTAGACTTCTTCCATGCATCACGTTTAGTATTTGTAAATGATTTGTATGATGCGAGAGCATAAGAAATTGAACATTTATCAAAATCATCATGTAACCGAGAAGCTTAATCCTTATGGAACAATTTTGTTCGGTGGATGGTGGGAGAGATTGAGAGGAATAACGAAAAACTGCATTAAACGAGCACATATGGACAATAAAACACTCAACACGATAATGACTGAAGTAGAACGTTTACTCAGTGATTGCCAACTAACATACGTTTCATCGGATCAAACGCGGACGACGAACCCCTTACTCCGTCACATTTATTATATTGAAAACGGACCAAGACGCTACCGTATAACGGCCTTAAAGACTGTAGTTTACAACCATGAACCAAAGACACTACGCATGAACCAGTAACTGGCTAGACAATCGAAGTTTCTTTCATTAATTCTTAAAAACTACATAAAAAGATGGAAGCAGGAATACATAAATTCGCTTAGGAAATATTACCGATACACAGATCGAAACACATAGAACATTAACGTCGGAAATATGTAGTTCAGATTCAGGACTATGTATCTAGAGTAAATTGGACTTTGGCGATCATTGACAAATTATTTTACGGCAAAGATGGACTTACACGATCAGCCATAATTCGAACAAAAACTGGTTTGATATCTAGACCAATCATCAAACTTGAATTCTTTGGAACTTGAAAATATAGCAGCTCAGAGTGAGGAAAAGACGAAAATAAAAACGTAGACTAACATGTGTTAAATATAAATCGTGAAAAGTAAAATGATAACGTGTGATTAGCATATGGACATTAAAATGAATTTAAACCGTGGGCTGTTAAATATTTTACATATAAACTTTAAAATTTTACTAGCAATTTATTTTATTAGAACTTTAATAATTAATGTTGTGATCACTTTCATTTATTTTTAAGTAATTCATGTGCGGCCCAAGTATGTTAAGAGCAAAATCATAAACGCAACGTTCTCGCTGCCCATATTCATTGTAACATGTGTGACATGTTGACATTAGAGCTTGAATAGAAAGAATTATTCACACGAGTCATTATATCAGAGGGAGAGGTATCCATTGCCTCAAAAATGACAAAAATATTTAATGCCCTAGACTCGTACGACTTAGCCAGGAAAGGATAAGGTTGGTACCTTTATATATCACAAAGTCGAAATGAACTATTGCCAGCTGGCCAAACCAAGACATTTTCCACATGGGTCATGACACAAGAGGTATATGTAGTAGTTGTATAATGGCCCATAGTACTTATGTCCTAGACCCGTACCAGTTTGTCAGGAGGGGATAACAAGGGTTGTGGTACTCCGATTCATCACGAAGTAGAAAAAACTATTGCCGGATGGCCAAATTAAGAAATTCTCCACGTGGGTCATTATATCAGAGGAAGAAATAGGAATTGCCTCTAAAATGACCCATACTACTATACCCTAGACCGTACGACCTAGTCAGCAAAGAGAAAGATGGGCACCTTTATATATCTCAAAGTCGAATTGAACTATTGACGACTTGTCAAACTAAAAGATTCTCCTCGTGGACCATGAAACAGAGGTTAAGGTACTAATTACCTTTAAAATGACCAGCAAGTAAAAGTATGTTTGAATATTTTGATATACAAGAGTACTTCCCTAACCCTTTTCCTACCAATACGTACGGATCTATGATATACGATACATGGGCATTTTTAGAGAAAACACCTACGCTAATCTTTTTGTTAGCCCACAAGGAGAAACTCTTAGTTTGGTCTTTGTGATATACAAGAGTACTTCCCTTTGCTGTTCAACAGGTACGGGTCTAGGACATAAGAACCATGGGTAATTTTCGAGGCAACATTATTCCATACATCTGATATGTTTGACAACGCAATCAGGGTTAGTGATATGGCCCATCTTAAAGGCAATGGCTACCTCTACCTCTGCTAATATGGTCCACGTTTAGATTATCTTAGTCGGTCAGCTGGCAATATTTCATTTTGACTTCGTTGTACACCGGGATACTATATCCCCCTTTAAACCGTCTGCTGACAAATTTGCACAGGTCTAGGGCATGATTGTTATGGGCCATTTTAGAGGAAATGCCTACCTCTACCACTGGTATAATGGCCCACGTGGAGAATCTCATAGTTTGGCCAGCCGGCAATAATTCAGATCGAATTCGTTGTATACCGTGACACCATATCCCCCTATTAACCCTTTACTGACAAAATCGTACGGGTCTAGGGTATAAATGCTATGAGCCATTTTAAAGGCAATAAGTACCTCTTCCTCTGGTATCATTGCTCACGTGGAGAATCTCTTCGTTTGGCCAGCCGGCAATAGTGCATTTTCGAATTTGTGATATACCAGGGTACCCCCCTTATACTTTTCTGACTAACTCGTACGGGTCTAGGGCATAAGTGCTATGGGCCATTTTAGAAGCAATACCAACCTCTACCTCTGGTATAATGGTCGATGTGGAGAATCTCTTAGTTTGGCCAGCCGGCAATAGTTCAGTTCGAATTCGTTGTATCCGGGATACCATATCCCCCCTTTGAACCCTCTACTGACAAACTCGTACGGGTCTAGGGTATAAGTGCTATGGGCCATTTAAAAGGCAATAAGTACCTCTTCCTCTGGTATCATTGTCCACGTGGAGAATCTCTTCGTTTGGCCAGCCGGCAATAGTTCATTTTCGAATTTGTGATATACCAGGGTACCCCCCTTTTCCTTTTCTGACTAACTCGTACGAGTCTCGGGCATAAGTGCTATGGGCCATTTTAGAGGCAATACCAACCTCTACCTCTGGTATAATGGTCGATGTGGAGAATCTCTTAGTTTGGCCAGCCGGCAATAGTTCAGTTCGAATTCGTTGTATCCGGGATACCATATCCCCCCTTTGAACCCTCTACTGACAAACTCGTACGGGTCTAGTGTATAAGTGCTATGGGCCATTTTAAAGGCAATAAGTATCTCTTCCTCTGGTATCATTGCCCACGTGGAGAATCTCTTCGTTTGGCCACCCGGCAATAGTTCATTTTCGAATTTGTGATATACCAGGGTACCCCCCTTATCCTTTTCTGACTAACTCGTACGGGTCTAGGGCATAAGTGCTATGGGCCATTTTAGAGGCAATACCAACCTCTACCTCTGGTATAATGGTCGATGTGGAGAATCTCTTTGTTTGGCCAGCCGGCAATAGTTCAGTTCGAATTCGTTGTATCCGGGATACCATATCCCCCCTTTGACCCCTCTACTGACAAACTCGTACGGGTCTAGGGCATAAGTGCTATTGGCCATTTTAGAGGCAATACCAACCTCTACCTCTGGTATAATGATCGATGTGGAGAATCTCTTAGTTTGGCCAGCCGGCAATAGTTCAGTTCGAATTCGTTGTATCCGGGATACCATATCCCCCCTTTGAACCCTCTACTGACAAACTCGTACGGGTCTAGGGTATAAGTGCTATGGGCCATTTTAAAGGCAATAAGTATCTCTTCCTCTGGCATCATTGCCCACGTGGAGAATCTCTTCGTTTGGCCAGCCGGCAATAGTTCATTTTCGAATTTGTGATATACCAGGGTACCCCCCTCCCCCCCTTATCCTTTTCTGACTAACTCGTACGAGTCTAGGGCATAAGTGCTATGGGCCATTTTAGAGGCAATACCAACCTCTACCTCTGGTATAATGGTCGATGTGGAGAATCTCTTAGTTTGGCCAGCCGGCAATAGTTCAGTTCGAATTCGTTGTATCCGGGATACCATATCACCCCTTTGAACCCTCTACTGACAAACTCGTACGGGTCTAGGGTAAAAGTGCTATGGGCCATTTTAAAAGCAATAAGTATCTTTTCCTCTGGTATCATTGCCCACGTGGAGAATCTCTTCGTTTGGCCAGCCGGCAATAGTTCATTTTCGAATTTGTGATATACCAGGGTACCCCCCTTATCCTTTTCTGACTAACTCGTACGGGTCTAGGGCATAAGTGCTATGGGCCATTTTAGAGGCAATACCAACCTCTACCTCTGGTATAATGGTCGATGTGGATAATCTCTTAGTTTGGCCAGCCGGCAATAGTTCAGTTCGAATTCGTTGTATCCGGGATACCATATCCCCCCTTTGAACCCTCTACTGACAAACTCGTACGGGTCTAGGGTATAAGTGCTATGGGCCATTTTAAAGGCAATAAGTATCTCTTCCTCTGGTATCATTGCCCACGTGGAGAATCTCTTCGTTTGGCCACCCGGCAATAGTTCATTTTCGAATTTGTGATATACCAGGGTACCCCCCTTATCCTTTTCTGACTAACTCGTACGGGTCTAGGGCATAAGTGCTATGGGCCATTTTAGAGGCAATACCAACCTCTACCTCTGGTATAATGGTCGATGTGGAGAATCTCTTAGTTTGGCCAGCCGGCAATAGTTCAGTTCGAATTCGTTGTATCCGGGATACCATATCCCCCCTTTGAACCCTCTACTGACAAACTCGTACGGGTCTAGGGTATAAGTGCTATGGGCCATTTTAAAGGCAATAAGTATCTCTTCCTCTGGTATCATTGCCCACGTGGAGAATCTCTTCGTTTGGCCAGCCGGCAATAGTTCATTTTCGAATTTGTGATATACCAGGGTACCCCCCTTATCCTTTTCTGACTAACTCGTACGGGTCTAGGGCATAAGTGCTATGGGCCATTTTAGAGGCAATACCAACCTCTACCTCTGGTATAATGGTCGATGTGGAGAATCTCTTTGTTTGGCCAGCCGGCAATAGTTCAGTTCGAATTCGTTGTATCCGGGATACCATATCCCCCCTTTGACCCCTCTACTGACAAACTCGTACGGGTCTAGGGTATAAGTGCTATGGGCCATTTTAGAGGCAATACCAACCTCTACCTCTGGTATAATGATCGATGTGGAGAATCTCTTAGTTTGGCCAGCCGGCAATAGTTCAGTTCGAATTCGTTGTATCCGGGATACCATATCCCCCCTTTGAACCCTCTACTGACAAACTCGTACGGGTCTAGGGTATAAGTGCTATGGGCCATTTTAAAGGCAATAAGTATCTCTTCCTCTGGTATCATTGCCCACGTGGAGAATCTCTTCGTTTGGCCAGCCGGCAATAGTTCATTTTCGAATTTGTGATATACCAGGGTACCCCCCTTATCCTTTTCTGACTAACTCGTACGGGTCTAGGGCATAAGTGCTATGGGCCATTTTAGAGGCAATACCAACCTCTACCTCTGGTATAATGGTCGATGTGGAGAATCTCTTTGTTTGGCCAGCCGGCAATAGTTCAGTTCGAATTCGTTGTATCCGGGATACCATATCCCCCCTTTGAACCCTCTACTGACAAACTCGTACGGGTCTAGGGTATAAGTGTTATGGGCCATTTTAAAGGCAATAAGTATCTCTTCCTCTGGTATTATTGCCCTCGTGGAGAATCTCTTTGTTTGGCCAGCCGGCAATAGTTCATTTTCGAATTTGTGATATACCAGGGTACCCCCCCTTATCCTTTTCTGACTAACTCTTACGGGTCTAGGGCATAAGTGCTATGGGCCATGTTAGAGGCAATACCAACCTCTACCTCTGGTATAATGGTCGATGTGGAAAATCTCTTAGTTTGGCCAGCCGGCAATAGTTCAGTTCGAATTCGTTGTATCCGGGATACCATATCCCCCCTTTGAACCCTCTACTGACAAACTCGTACGGGTCTAGGGTATAAGTGCTATGGGCCATTTTAAAGGCAATAAGTATCTCTTCCTCTGGTATCATTGCCCACGTGGAGAATCTCTTCGTTTGGCCAGCCGGCAATAGTTCATTTTCGAATTTGTGATATACCAGGGTACCCCCCTTATCCTTTTCTGACTAACTCGTACGGGTCTAGGGCATAAGTGCTATGGGCCATTTTAGAGGCAATACCAACCTCTACCTCTGGTATAATGGTCGATGTGGATAATCTCTTAGTTTGGCCAGCCGGCAATAGTTCAGTTCGAATTCGTTGTATCCGGGATACCATATCCCCCCTTTGAACCCTCTACTGACAAACTCGTACGGGTCTAGTGTATAAGTGCTATGGGCCATTTTAAAGGCAATAAGTATCTCTTCCTCTGGTATCATTGCCCACGTGGAGAATCTCTTCGTTTGGCCACCCGGCAATAGTTCATTTTCGAATTTGTGATATACCAGGGTACCCCCCTTATCCTTTTCTGACTAACTCGTACGGGTCTAGGGCATAAGTGCTATGGGCCATTTTAGAGGCAATACCAACCTCTACCTCTGGTATAATGGTCGATGTGGAGAATCTCTTTGTTTGGCCAGCCGGCAATAGTTCAGTTCGAATTCGTTGTATCCGGGATACCATATCCCCCCTTTGACCCCTCTACTGACAAACTCGTACGGGTCTAGGGCATAAGTGCTATTGGCCATTTTAGAGGCAATACCAACCTCTACCTCTGGTATAATGATCGATGTGGAGAATCTCTTAGTTTGGCCAGCCGGCAATAGTTCAGTTCGAATTCGTTGTATCCGGGATACCATATCCCCCCTTTGAACCCTCTACTGACAAACTCGTACGGGTCTAGGGTATAAGTGCTATGGGCCATTTTAAAGGCAATAAGTATCTCTTCCTCTGGTATCATTGCCCACGTGGAGAATCTCTTCGTTTGGCCAGCCGGCAATAGTTCATTTTCGAATTTGTGATATACCAGGGTACCCCCCTCCCCCCCTTATCCTTTTCTGACTAACTCGTACGAGTCTAGGGCATAAGTGCTATGGGCCATTTTAGAGGCAATACCAACCTCTACCTCTGGTATAATGGTCGATGTGGAGAATCTCTTAGTTTGGCCAGCCGGCAATAGTTCAGTTCGAATTCGTTGTATCCGGGATACCATATCACCCCTTTGAACCCTCTACTGACAAACTCGTACGGGTCTAGGGTAAAAGTGCTATGGGCCATTTTAAAAGCAATAAGTATCTTTTCCTCTGGTATCATTGCCCACGTGGAGAATCTCTTCGTTTGGCCAGCCGGCAATAGTTCATTTTCGAATTTGTGATATACCAGGGTACCCCCCTTATCCTTTTCTGACTAACTCGTACGGGTCTAGGGCATAAGTGCTATGGGCCATTTTAGAGGCAATACCAACCTCTACCTCTGGTATAATGGTCGATGTGGATAATCTCTTAGTTTGGCCAGCCGGCAATAGTTCAGTTCGAATTCGTTGTATCCGGGATACCATATCCCCCCTTTGAACCCTCTACTGACAAACTCGTACGGGTCTAGGGTATAAGTGCTATGGGCCATTTTAAAGGCAATAAGTATCTCTTCCTCTGGTATCATTGCCCACGTGGAGAATCTCTTCGTTTGGCCACCCGGCAATAGTTCATTTTCGAATTTGTGATATACCAGGGTACCCCCCTTATCCTTTTCTGACTAACTCGTACGGGTCTAGGGCATAAGTGCTATGGGCCATTTTAGAGGCAATACCAACCTCTACCTCTGGTATAATGGTCGATGTGGAGAATCTCTTAGTTTGGCCAGCCGGCAATAGTTCAGTTCGAATTCGTTGTATCCGGGATACCATATCCCCCCTTTGAACCCTCTACTGACAAACTCGTACGGGTCTAGGGTATAAGTGCTATGGGCCATTTTAAAGGCAATAAGTATCTCTTCCTCTGGTATCATTGCCCACGTGGAGAATCTCTTCGTTTGGCCAGCCGGCAATAGTTCATTTTCGAATTTGTGATATACCAGGGTACCCCCCTTATCCTTTTCTGACTAACTCGTACGGGTCTAGGGCATAAGTGCTATGGGCCATTTTAGAGGCAATACCAACCTCTACCTCTGGTATAATGGTCGATGTGGAGAATCTCTTTGTTTGGCCAGCCGGCAATAGTTCAGTTCGAATTCGTTGTATCCGGGATACCATATCCCCCCTTTGACCCCTCTACTGACAAACTCGTACGGGTCTAGGGTATAAGTGCTATGGGCCATTTTAGAGGCAATACCAACCTCTACCTCTGGTATAATGATCGATGTGGAGAATCTCTTAGTTTGGCCAGCCGGCAATAGTTCATTTTCGAATTCGTTGTATCCGGGATACCATATCCCCCCATTGAACCCTCTACTGACAAACTCGTACGGGTCTAGGGTATAAGTGCTATGGGCCATTTTAAAGGCAATAAGTATCTCTTCCTCTGGTATCATTGCCCACGTGGAAAATCTCTTCGTTTGGCCAGCCGGCAATAGTTCATTTTCGAATTTGTGATATACCAGGGTACCCCCCTTATCCTTTTCTGACTAACTCGTACGGGTCTAGGGCATAAGTGCTATGGGCCATTTTAGAGGCAATACCAACCTCTACCTCTGGTATAATGGTCGATGTGGAGAATCTCTTTGTTTGGCCAGCCGGCAATAGTTCAGTTCGAATTCGTTGTATCCGGGATACCATATCCCCCCTTTGAACCCTCTACTGACAAACTCGTACGGGTCTAGGGTATAAGTGTTATGGGCCATTTTAAAGGCAATAAGTATCTCTTCCTCTGGTATTATTGCCCTCGTGGAGAATCTCTTTGTTTGGCCAGCCGGCAATAGTTCATTTTCGAATTTGTGATTTACCAGGGTACCCCCCCTTATCCTTTTCTGACTAACTCTTACGGGTCTAGGGCATAAGTGCTATGGGCCATGTTAGAGGCAATACCAACCTCTACCTCTGGTATAATGGTCGATGTGGAAAATCTCTTAGTTTGGCCAGCCGGCAATAGTTCAGTTCGAATTCGTTGTATCCGGGATACCATATCCCCCCTTTGAACCCTCTACTGACAAACTCGTACGGGTCTAGGGTATAAGTGCTATGGGCCATTTTAAAGGCAATAAGTATCTCTTCCTCTGGTATCATTGCCCACGTGGAGAATCTCTTCGTTTGGCCACCCGGCAATAGTTCATTTTCGAATTTGTGATATACCAGGGTACCCCCCTTATCCTTTTCTGACTAACTCGTACGGGTCTAGGGCATAAGTGCTATGGGCCATTTTAGAGGCAATACCAACCTCTACCTCTGGTATAATGGTCGATGTGGAGAATCTCTTTGTTTGGCCAGCCGGCAATAGTTCAGTTCGAATTCGTTGTATCCGGGATACCATATCCCCCCTTTGACCCCTCTACTGACAAACTCGTACGGGTCTAGGGCATAAGTGCTATTGGCCATTTTAGAGGCAATACCAACCTCTACCTCTGGTATAATGATCGATGTGGAGAATCTCTTAGTTTGGCCAGCCGGCAATAGTTCAGTTCGAATTCGTTGTATCCGGGATACCATATCCCCCCTTTGAACCCTCTACTGACAAACTCGTACGGGTCTAGGGTATAAGTGCTATGGGCCATTTTAAAGGCAATAAGTATCTCTTCCTCTGGTATCATTGCCCACGTGGAAAATCTCTTCGTTTGGCCAGCCGGCAATAGTTCATTTTCGAATTTGTGATATACCAGGGTACCCCCCTTATCCTTTTCTGACTAACTCGTACGGGTCTAGGGCATAAGTGCTATGGGCCATTTTAGAGGCAATACCAACCTCTACCTCTGGTATAATGGTCGATGTGGAGAATCTCTTTGTTTGGCCAGCCGGCAATAGTTCAGTTCGAATTCGTTGTATCCGGGATACCATATCCCCCCTTTGAACCCTCTACTGACAAACTCGTACGGGTCTAGGGTATAAGTGTTATGGGCCATTTTAAAGGCAATAAGTATCTCTTCCTCTGGTATTATTGCCCTCGTGGAGAATCTCTTTGTTTGGCCAGCCGGCAATAGTTCATTTTCGAATTTGTGATATACCAGGGTACCCCCCCTTATCCTTTTCTGACTAACTCTTACGGGTCTAGGGCATAAGTGCTATGGGCCATGTTAGAGGCAATACCAACCTCTACCTCTGGTATAATGGTCGATGTGGAAAATCTCTTAGTTTGGCCAGCCGGCAATAGTTCAGTTCGAATTCGTTGTATCCGGGATACCATATCCCCCCTTTGAACCCTCTACTGACAAACTCGTACGGGTCTAGGGTATAAGTGCTATGGGCCATTTTAAAGGCAATAAGTATCTCTTCCTCTGGTATCATTGCCCACGTGGAGAATCTCTTCGTTTGGCCACCCGGCAATAGTTCATTTTCGAATTTGTGATATACCAGGGTACCCCCCTTATCCTTTTCTGACTAACTCGTACGGGTCTAGGGCATAAGTGCTATGGGCCATTTTAGAGGCAATACCAACCTCTACCTCTGGTATAATGGTCGATGTGGAGAATCTCTTTGTTTGGCCAGCCGGCAATAGTTCAGTTCGAATTCGTTGTATCCGGGATACCATATCCCCCCTTTGACCCCTCTACTGACAAACTCGTACGGGTCTAGGGCATAAGTGCTATTGGCCATTTTAGAGGCAATACCAACCTCTACCTCTGGTATAATGATCGATGTGGAGAATCTCTTAGTTTGGCCAGCCGGCAATAGTTCAGTTCGAATTCGTTGTATCCGGGATACCATATCCCCCCTTTGAACCCTCTACTGACAAACTCGTACGGGTCTAGGGTATAAGTGCTATGGGCCATTTTAAAGGCAATAAGTATCTCTTCCTCTGGTATCATTGCCCACGTGGATAATCTCTTCGTTTGGCCAGCCGGCAATAGTTCATTTTCGAATTTGTGATATACCAGGGTACCCCCCTCCCCCCCTTATCCTTTTCTGACTAACTCGTACGAGTCTAGGGCATAAGTGCTATGGGCCATTTTAGAGGCAATACCAACCTCTACCTCTGGTATAATGGTCGATGTGGAGAATCTCTTAGTTTGGCCAGCCGGCAATAGTTCAGTTCGAATTCGTTGTATCCGGGATACCATATCACCCCTTTGAACCCTCTACTGACAAACTCGTACGGGTCTAGGGTAAAAGTGCTATGGGCCATTTTAAAAGCAATAAGTATCTTTTCCTCTGGTATCATTGCCCACGTGGAGAATCTCTTCGTTTGGCCAGCCGGCAATAGTTCATTTTCGAATTTGTGATATACCAGGGTACCCCCCTTATCCTTTTCTGACTAACTCGTACGGGTCTAGGGCATAAGTGCTATGGGCCATTTTAGAGGCAATACCAACCTCTACCTCTGGTATAATGGTCGATGTGGATAATCTCTTAGTTTGGCCAGCCGGCAATAGTTCAGTTCGAATTCGTTGTATCCGGGATACCATATCCCCCCTTTGAACCCTCTACTGACAAACTCGTACGGGTCTAGGGTATAAGTGCTATGGGCCATTTTAAAGGCAATAAGTATCTCTTCCTCTGGTATCATTGCCCACGTGGAGAATCTCTTCGTTTGGCCACCCGGCAATAGTTCATTTTCGAATTTGTGATATACCAGGGTACCCCCCTTATCCTTTTCTGACTAACTCGTACGGGTCTAGGGCATAAGTGCTATGGGCCATTTTAGAGGCAATACCAACCTCTACCTCTGGTATAATGGTCGATGTGGAGAATCTCTTAGTTTGGCCAGCCGGCAATAGTTCAGTTCGAATTCGTTGTATCCGGGATACCATATCCCCCCTTTGAACCCTCTACTGACAAACTCGTACGGGTCTAGGGTATAAGTGCTATGGGCCATTTTAAAGGCAATAAGTATCTCTTCCTCTGGTATCATTGCCCACGTGGAGAATCTCTTCGTTTGGCCAGCCGGCAATAGTTCATTTTCGAATTTGTGATATACCAGGGTACCCCCCTTATCCTTTTCTGACTAACTCGTACGGGTCTAGGGCATAAGTGCTATGGGCCATTTTAGAGGCAATACCAACCTCTACCTCTGGTATAATGGTCGATGTGGAGAATCTCTTTGTTTGGCCAGCCGGCAATAGTTCAGTTCGAATTCGTTGTATCCGGGATACCATATCCCCCCTTTGACCCCTCTACTGACAAACTCGTACGGGTCTAGGGTATAAGTGCTATGGGCCATTTTAGAGGCAATACCAACCTCTACCTCTGGTATAATGATCGATGTGGAGAATCTCTTAGTTTGGCCAGCCGGCAATAGTTCAGTTCGAATTCGTTGTATCCGGGATACCATATCCCCCCTTTGAACCCTCTACTGACAAACTCGTACGGGTCTAGGGTATAAGTGCTATGGGCCATTTTAAAGGCAATAAGTATCTCTTCCTCTGGTATCATTGCCCACGTGGAGAATCTCTTCGTTTGGCCAGCCGGCAATAGTTCATTTTCGAATTTGTGATATACCAGGGTACCCCCCTTATCCTTTTCTGACTAACTCGTACGGGTCTAGGGCATAAGTGCTATGGGCCATTTTAGAGGCAATACCAACCTCTACCTCTGGTATAATGGTCGATGTGGAGAATCTCTTTGTTTGGCCAGCCGGCAATAGTTCAGTTCGAATTCGTTGTATCCGGGATACCATATCCCCCCTTTGAACCCTCTACTGACAAACTCGTACGGGTCTAGGGTATAAGTGTTATGGGCCATTTTAAAGGCAATAAGTATCTCTTCCTCTGGTATTATTGCCCTCGTGGAGAATCTCTTTGTTTGGCCAGCCGGCAATAGTTCATTTTCGAATTTGTGATATACCAGGGTACCCCCCCTTATCCTTTTCTGACTAACTCTTACGGGTCTAGGGCATAAGTGCTATGGGCCATGTTAGAGGCAATACCAACCTCTACCTCTGGTATAATGGTCGATGTGGAAAATCTCTTAGTTTGGCCAGCCGGCAATAGTTCAGTTCGAATTCGTTGTATCCGGGATACCATATCCCCCCTTTGAACCCTCTACTGACAAACTCGTACGGGTCTAGGGTATAAGTGCTATGGGCCATTTTAAAGGCAATAAGTATCTCTTCCTCTGGTATCATTGCCCACGCGGAGAATCTCTTCGTTTGGCCAGCCGGCAATAGTTCATTTTCGAATTTGTGATATACCAGGGTATCCCCCCTTATCCTTTTCTGACTAACTCGTACGGGTCTAGGGCATAAGTGCTATGGGCCATTTTAGAGGCAATTAAATGGACTGGTAATGTTGAGATTAAAGACTCTTATTGATCTCCGTAATTTTGAAGAATTATGTCATTGAAATAGTAATTGACAGTTTCTATTTTTCTGTTTATTATATTCCTTCAATAAACTATGTTTCTTGTTTTTCTGATCTTTTTAATTGTGTGATACTATCGTATGTATTGTATATTTTAATTTTAGAATTGGACTATATTTGTAGACAACGAACAGATTATGGAATGCCCATATGACAATTAATTCCATTTAATTACCCTATATTTAATCATCTTGTTTTAATTACTATAGTTTACATTGATTCAATAATAACAACATTTTAATGTTCATAATTGTTTTGTGTTGTGTGAGGCAATGCAATTAAACTTTTCATTTACTTTCATTTAAAATGACGCGGACCTTGCAGAAGACACCTATTGGCTTACTATTTCCTAATTACTTTATATTGCAGGGCCGTAACTAGCCCCTTTTAATACTGAGGCAAAATATATTCGCCGAGCGTAGCGAGGCGAAAAAATTTTGGCGAGGGGCCCCCAGACGCTCTGGGAAAAATATATTTTACTTCATATTCCTTTATTTTCTGTTAAAGGTCTGAACACGACATAATGCAAATTTAACCCTTGAATGTAAAAGGTCATATGCCAATACATTGATGTTTTTTTCAACAAATGATTTGATACCGGGAAATTGGTGGTCTTACTTTAATTTAAATCATGTCAACTATCTAGTTTTATCCACAGGCGCTTGGATATATGATACAGTTATTTTTTTTAATGTTGTTGTTGATTAAGATATTCAATTTTCTATATTTATAATACATATCTATCATTTCTGTGCATATCTCACCTACAGAAAATACCCAATTTTGCAATCCCAATCTAATTAAAAACCGATCTCTCATCGCTCCTGTTTCTGATATGTCGCGTGGGAGATCTAACGAAACCGGCTTTGAGGTCACATGTGAGTGAACTAAAAGTTATGAATTTAAAAAGATATGCAAATAAGTTGACGACCTATTAATAAGCCAATCAAAAAAGTTTATGAATTATTTTGACTGACGATTTCGTCGTAAATAAAATGAGTTACATCCCTTTGCCTTACGTTAAACTTCCAAGATCGTGGAAGACTCAATTTCATTGGTCGAAAAAGACACACCTACGAGGTCACTCACATGTGACCTCAAAGCGGGTTTCGTTAGATCTCCCACGCGACATATCAGAAACAGGAGCGATGAGAGATCGGTTTTTAATTAGATTGTTGCAATCCATACTAAGAAAATACGGTATGGTTTTATATACAAGAAAGGCAGTTTCGTATTCTTTGATATCATGTTCAATTCTCCATGCAGAAACGACACTTTTTTTCTGTGTCCAGTAGCATCGTATATTCTTAAAATATTTTCTCGCATAATGCCTGGACATCGGCGGACATGCAACATTACACAGTGTGACACGTTTACAAATGAAAATCAACACTCAGACTAGTCATTAAGTAGGACAATAAATGAACAAAAGACAAACCCGGGACACAGAAGTACAAACAATAGACCATCAACTCTGAAAACCAAAAGTAAAATAGAAACATGGATTACGAAAAATATGCAGGGGCGACATCAGAGAGTGAAGAGAACTTGCTTCTTGCAAGACACTTTCATTGAAAACAATTTGATATGAAGACAATCATATGAAGACAATTTTTTTTTAAATTAAATTTTTTTTTTTTTTTTTTGAAATTTAAAACATGAGGCATTTGCCTCATTTGCCTCAATGTAGTTACGGCCCTGCAGTTCTGTTCACTATTTATCTATTTTTTATATATAGATATAAGATTGTGTTCAGATCAAGTAACAAGAAAATAACTGAAAATTATCGAAGTCTTGAAATAAAGCCTCCAAGAAAAGTTCATATGCCTGTGTTCGCATACAAGTTGAACTTGTACAAAAAAAATGTACTATTCCACAAAAAAAACATTGCCAATTGACTTTCTGAAATTACATGTGTCACAAAGTTGACGAAGGAAAATGTTACTCCTTGTAATGAATTACATGCATGTCTGTAGATCCCCATCTACATATCTCTTCAATTTAATCATTGCAAGATATGTTTTTATCTTTATTTTAAAAATTAATCAAAATTTGTTCAGGGTTCTATCTTCTGACTTATGAGAAAGCTTCTGTCTAGGTTTTCTAAGTTAAAATTCCACAAAAGTTTGACAAAAGTAATTCAAAATCTTTCACTTACCTAAATGTTGACTGTTATATAATATTTCTTAGTGAATTATGGAAGAATGGGTTGAAAATCTTAATTTTACTCTACAGGTCAGGTAATTATCAAGTATGAAGAAACAGTTTCCTGAAATTCCTTGAAGGTTTAAGGAGGAAGGTTGTACATGTATCTATTGAACTAAAATGTAATCATCAGTAAAACACAGCCCCCTCTAAATCTGCCTCTGAATGCCTAAAAAATGTATTAAGTTGAGCATTTGGGACCCAAAATATCGAAGAGATTTTGCCAAATACAGTTAACAGCTAAGGTACTCTATTCCTGAAATAAAAAATCATTAGTTTTTGAAAATTTCAAAGTTTTGTAAACAAAATATGTTTATACTGCAAAAAAAAGTCCATTATATCAATGAAATATTGAAAAAGAATAAAAAAAATCTCTTAATGCTGTCTTTGTATAGAAGAAGCATCTGTTAGATAATTAAAATTTAACAAATCTTTTTTTTTTTTTAACCAAAAATGAATTTAAAAGTTGATGACACTAGAGAGAATGGCTATGGCAACCCTAGTTTCAGGCTTGACAAATAGTAAATTGTGAAACAGTATGTCTTATTAAGAATGTCAGTTTGTTACATATATGTATGTGTAATGATTTTTTCTCTAATTTAGTCAATTTATTCCTTTCTGCACCCATTGTATAAAAAAATTTAATCAACATGTGAGTCATTAGATCTCCGATCTTCATTGGTTAAAATCCGATTATGACATCGAATATTCTTGTTTTCCTCTGAATTTCCTATTGTGACGGCATGAAAAAGGCGACCATGTTGCAAAGAAGCATTAGAGAAACAGATTCCACCACCAAACCTCTAGTAATACGATATTTATCCACTCTCGACAGTTAAATATTAAATATTTAAAACGCTCGGCAAGCCTTGCGTTTTAAATTTGAAAATTTAACTGTCTCGAGTGGATAAATATCGTATCACACTCGATGCAGTGGTAGAATCTATATTTATAAACTTTTAAATTTCAAAACTCATGTCAAATTTTAGACTAGTGTGGATCTAGCCGGCGTTAATATTCATGAGGCTAGCCGTCAATAATATTCATGAGATCAAAACCGCGTTCGATGAAATGTTTTGGGTAGTTATTAGATTGTGACAATAAAATAACTTTTGCTGTTAATATCCAATATGGTTATGCTATTTATAGCAATACAGGGCCGTAACTACATTGAGGCAAATGAGGCAAATGCCTCATGTTTTAAATTTCAAAAAAAAAAAAAAAATTTTAATTTAAAAAAAAATTGTCTTCATATGATTGTCTTCATATCAAATTGTTTTCAATGAAAGTGTCTTGCAAGAAGCAAGTTCTCTTCACTCTCTGATGTCGCCCCTGCATATTTTTCGTAATCCATGTTTCTATTTTACTTTTGGTTTTCAGAGTTGATGGTCTATTGTTTGTACTTCTGTGTCCCGGGTTTGTCTTTTGTTCATTTATTGTCCTACTTAATGACTAGTCTGAGTGTTGATTTTCATTTGTAAACGTGTCACACTGTGTAATGTTGCATGTCCGCCGATGTCCAGGCATTATGTGAGAAAATATTTTAAGAATATACGATGCTACTGGACACAGAAAAAAAGTGTCGTTTCTGCATGGAGAATTGAACATGATATCAAAGAATACGAAACTGCCTTTCTTGTATATAAAACCATACCGTATTTTCTTAGTATGGATTGCAACAATCTAATTAAAAACCGATCTCTCATCGCTCCTGTTTCTGATATGTCGCGTGGGAGATCTAACGAAACCCGCTTTGAGGTCACATGTGAGTGACCTCGTAGGTGTGTCTTTTTCGACCAATGAAATTGAGTCTTCCACGATCTTGGAAGTTTAACGTAAGGCAAAGGGATTTAACTCATTTTATTTACGACGAAATCGTCAGTCAAAATAATTCATAAACTTTTTTGATTGGCTTATTAATAGGTCGTCAACTTATTTGCATATCTTTTTAAATTCATAACTTTTAGTTCACTCACATGTGACCTCAAAGCCGGTTTCGTTAGATCTCCCACGCGACATATCAGAAACAGGAGCGATGAGAGATCGGTTTTTAATTAGATTGGGATTGCAAAATTGGGTATTTTCTGTAGGTGAGATATGCACAGAAATGATAGATATGTATTATAAATATAGAAAAATGAATATCTTAATCAACAACAACATTAAAAAAAATAACTGTATCATATATCCAAGCGCCTGTGGATAAAACTAGATAGTTGACATGATTTAAATTAAAGTAAGACCACCAATTTCCCGGTATCAAATCATTTGTTGAAAAAAACATCAATGTATTACATTCAAGGGTTAAATTTGCATTATGTCGTGTTCAGACCTTTAACAGAAAATAAAGGAATATGAAGTAAAATATATTTTTCCCAGAGCGTCTGGGGGCCCCTCGCCAAAATTTTTTCTTGTATCTACCTACCAATGTAAATAAACACGGAAACTCCCGTAGTTATTTGTGAATCGCCACATGAATAACAACACCTGTTTCCGTTCAATAAATGAAGAACAACGCTGAAAAGATCGAAAAAATTGGTCCATATTTAACATGTTTAACAGAATGACATAAGAAAATTAACTGCATTCGGAAAGAGGGCCAGCTTATTTTTAGTTTTGTTGAGTATGTTTTAATCATTGGAACTTGGAAATCGGGAAATATCCGATTATGAAAATTACATTATTCTGAAGTAGAGTGTTTGCAGAAAATAATGTGATGCGCTTGTAGTGTGCCAGATGGTGCCAGATAACTCAAATTTTAAGTTAAAGATTGTAAATTTTTATCGAGTGTTAAACAAATATTTATGTTTTTCTCTATCGTAAAATGTTATTAACTTATTTATCAAATATATTTTAAAGACTAAAAGAGGTTAATAATTACACTCATGTGATGACCTCTACATAGCAATATCAGGTTACGAGACATGCAGAAGAATTGTTACACCTTTATGATAATTCCAAAGTTGTAAACAACCTTAAACATTCAACCTAGTCCGAGATTACTCGATCTGACGTCTGACACATTTATTTTTATGGATGGCTTTTAATATTTCTGGATGCATTTAAAGAGCGATCACCATGATGGGGCCCTGCTTAGGGCCCATCAGTCCAATTTAGAATTTATTTTTGTGTTTAAAAGCTTAACAGTTCTGAAACATCTTACACCGTATGCTAAGCAATTCATGTTTCTGTTTCTTGTTAAATTGCATGAAATATTTGCCATTGGACTTTCAGTAAACAATAAATCAAAATATTTGATATTTTTTTCGGATCAAAGTCCCCCCGGCCAACTTTTGGATTAAATTTTTGTTGGAAATTCTTTCATTAAACACTTCATTAAAATATTTGTCAAAGTTAGCAGTAAAACCTCAGCGGATAATAATTACTGATAAAACTTTTACGTTTACTTTACATGAGAATTTTATGATTTTCAAGCCTAACATGTATATAACAGGATGCGTATAGATCTAGAAAACGGCTCTCTCATGAATAAAAATCTTACTATTTTAAAGAGGGGGCAAGGGGTTCAGCTGTTATGCTGTTATGGAGTAATTTAATTCTTTGTTATCTGTTATTCTGAAAATATATTTGCTGTTAGCTGTTATTGTCTTGTTCCTTGTTAGCTGTTATAGGACTATTATTTTTATTGTTATCTGTTATTGTGAGATTGTATTTGCTGTTAACTGTTATTGAAAATTGGAATGTTAGAATTTTGACAGCCAATCTTAACAGAGGCACTTAATTGTCTCAGAAAATAAATTCCTGAAAACAATTCTGAAACAAGTGCCTGTGAATCTTAAGTAGAAATTAAAGATAATTGAACATTATGACTTGGATGGAGAGTTGTCTCATTGGCACTCATACCACATCTTCTGATAACTATTTAGGTCTTTCCACTGGTGATATGAAGGTCACGTATTTGCAGAAGGATTCCAGTAACATACATCTCATAAACATATAAAAATCAGTCGGGTCAAGGATCATTCCAGTATACATTATTATTATTCTTTATAAACAATTCCATTGTCTGTGAAAATGTCTTTAAATATAATTATTGTACAAATTATAATTTGTACAAAAAATGTGTATAAATCATGCAAATTATAGTTTGTATTTTGACTTTGTACACATTTTTCTAACAAATTATAATTTATGTTTTGACTTTGTACACATTTGTGTTTGTTTTTTATATCATAATTGCTTTTCAGGAAAAAGTGCTCTATATATCAAATGAATATAATGTGTCACTGGCTTCATTTTCTTGAAAAATTAGAAAAAGAGAAAAGCCCAAAAATTGATCAATCGAATTCCCTGGATTTTTGTTTTAATTATGATCCTCATCAGATATATCCTTGGCCATATGATTTCATTTTTGTTATTTAAATTTAATATACATGTACACATGGGATACACAGAACAGTATCCTCCCTTATACATACGAAATATGCAAATTCAGACAATTATTAATATCACAAAAAAGGAAAACATATGGCTAGGGATGCCTGGATTGGTCGATTTTTTTTAAGCGTGACATGTGAAAGTCGAAAATAATCGAGCGTAAAATATGGAAACAAATTCCAGCGGGACACGGGAAATTACTATTATGGCAACGAAAAGCTAAGACTGCTTGATATGGGATTCTAACTAAACAATAAGCCCCCTCCCCAATGAGACCCCTATGATTTGTACCAAAAAATGTAAAATGTACTTTGTACAAAAAAAACATGTTAAATTCATCTACATTCAAGTCCATCCGCTTCACAGAGAGTCATATAGTAAACAAGCATATCACAACCACATCAAAGCGTAAGGCTTCTTCTGAACATTTGAAGGTCCCTACTATGTATTGGCTACCTAAACTACACAAAAAACCATTTAAATATCGTTTCATCTCGGCCTCTAGTAAGTGTTCTACAACTAATCTGTCAGTGCTCTTAACTAGTTCATTAACTACGATTAAAGAGCTTATCAAGTGGTACAAACCATTTTTGGAGTGTAAAAAATTCGTTGGATGTTAGATAAATTACGGGCTTTTGATGGTCCTTTTGATTCTGTTAATAGTTTTGATTTTTCTACTCTTTACACTACACTTCCACACTATCTTATTAAACAAAAGTTTTCCTATTTAATTAAATGGTCGTTTGGTAAAGCTGAATGTAGATATATTTGCTGCAACTCATTTAAAGCCTTCTTATCTAATGAGAAAGATAAATATGCTAGATATACTTACTGGAGGTGTGATGAGATGATTGAAGCTGTTAATTTTCTCCTTGATAATATTTATGTACGTTTCTGCAACAAAGTTTATCGACAGGTTGTAGATATCCACATGGGCACTAATTGTGCCCCTTTAATAGCAGACTTGTTTTTGTACTGTTACGAATCACAGTTTATGACTAAACTCAGTAAAGACCCGTCGAAATTGCATTTAATTGATAAATTCAACAACACTTACCGTTATCTTGATGATATTTTTTCGTTAAATAATCAAGAATTTTCTAAATATACTGCTGAAATTTACCCCAAGAAACTTACTTTAAATAAATCAAATTTATTCGGTAATAACTGTCTTTTCCTGGATTTAGATATTTCGGTTTTAAACGGGAAACTCCACACTAAAATTTACGACAAAAGAGACGATTTTTCGTTCCCTATTGTTAATTTTCCATTTTTAGATGGTGATGTTCCTTTGGCACCATCTTACGGTGTTTATATTTCACAACTTGTTCGCTATGCCTGTGTCCGTTGTGACGTTTTTGATTTTAACGAACGCAACCTATGTATTACTGGTAAATTATTAAACCAGGGATATCGTTACCATAAATTACTTAAAACCGTTACTAAATTTTTCCATAGATATAAAGATTTGGTTTTGAAGTTTGGATGTACCTGTAGAAAACTTATTTCAAACGGGATAGCACATCCTCATTTTTACGGAAATGTTGTTAACATTGCCCGGAAATTTATAAATGATCCATGTAAACTTGTCGCTCCTTTAAATAAACTTATTCTAAAAGGTTACCTATTCAATACTGTAATAACATCATTGAATATTGTTTTTATTGGAATAAATATTGATTTTGTTATCAGTAGATTAAAAGCTAACTAAATTTTACTAGTATGTTATACATATACATATTCATGGATCTACAATCTGTCGATACCTGTAACTTGGCATTGCACAAGGTCATGTTTTTCTCTGGCTGTTTATGACGTCTTTACACTAAACCCATTGGATGTTGGATGTGTACGGATTGATAGTTTAGTCTTAGATGCATGATTTTTTGTATTAGTTGTTATTGGCTTTGAACTAGCTGTCAGATAACTGCGAGTACTCTCAGATCTGTTCATTGTGTCTTTTTGTGTCGGGATGTATACGTACCCGGCCACGTCCACTAATATTTTTGTCCATCTGATGAGTTAAGCCTTTTTCAACTGATTTTTATAGTTCGTACTTATGTTGTACTGTTGTACCACTGTCCCAGGTTAGGGGGAGGGTTCGGATCCCGCTAACATGTTTAACCCCGCCACATTATTTATGTTTGTGCCTGTCCCAAGTCAGGAGCCTGTAATTCAGTGGTTGTCATTTGTTTATGTGGTACATGTACATATTTGTTTTACGTTCATTTTTTTACATAAATAAGGCCGTTAGTTTTCTCGTTTGAATTGTTTTACATTGTCTTTTCGGGGCCTTTTATAGCTGACTATGCGGTATGGGCTTTGCTCATTGTTGAAGGCCGTACGGTGACCTATAGTTGTTAATGTCTGTGTCATTTTGGTCTTTTGTGGATAGTTGTCTCATTGGCAATCATACCACATCTTCTTTTGTATATGTACATTCAAAACTGAAAAACTTAAAACTGAACTGTTTTTGTTAAAGGAATATTTATATATGAAATTATATATGTAAGTCTCTGTTAAGGCCTAGCTAGGTCCATACAACCAGTTATCTAGTAAGATCTAATGTATTGGTCCTTGACCGGACTGATTTTAAGATTTCATTTACTGTTATCTGTTATTATCACTTTTCGATTCCTTGTTATCTGTTTAAAGCCAAATCAATTTACTGTTATTGGAACCCCCTTGCCCCCCTCTTTAAAATTGATTGCAACTTAAACTGAAATGTTTATGGCTTGTGAGTATTTTTACTCTTCAGTTTTTTTTTTTTTTTTTTTTTTATTTGGTGAAAACAGTCGCGGGGATATCGATTCTTTTCTTTTTATTTGTTTTTAGGCAGCAAACCCCGTAAAAACTGACATATTTGTCATTCACATGGTCGGTTAATTCATTTCCTTGACAATTAAGTACACATCTGGTTATTTCGGTATGTTCCGTAATTCAGTACGATAATTCACGAGGTTCCAAAAATTTGATCGGAACCCATGCATCCATAAGACATGTAAGTTTATTTCTCATAAAATCATGTATGTACACAGGTACAGAGAAGTTGAAAACGTTCATACAAAATATAAATAAATACATAAATAGAAAAAAAGTAAATAAATAGATTTAAAAAAATATAAGAATAGAAAATAGTTAAATGAATAAATTAAAAAAAATATAAGAATACAAACTAGTCAGATAAATAGATACATAAAATATGTGAATAAAAAACAAGTAAATAACCATGTTTAAAGAAATAGTTTTCGTGTTTAAATATGTTTAAATTATGGTTGAACAGAAGGAGTAATTTTACTGATAATACATCTTATGAAATTGCAAAGCTGTCTAAGTGTTTTTGGTTTTTTTTGGCGTTAAACAGTCTCTTAAATTTTAAAAAGTTATATCTGCAATTATGAGTTCGTTTGGTACCAATCTTTTTCTTTCATTTTCTAAAGCCGAGCAAACAAAAATTGTGATAATCGTCTCCGATATCTCCATTCTGACATAAATAACACTTCCTTTCACTTCTGCCAATATTATACCAACTACCCTTCCCGTAGAACTATATATCATAACTCCGCTCAACGCAGTGTATGGCGAATTGAGTTTATACATTTGTGTGTGTGTGTGTGTTCTTGAAAAGATTTTGTTTGTCGCCAGCTTATCAAAGTGCATAATAGTTGCACAGTTATAATTCCTTAATGTATCGTTAAAAATTGTGTCATAATCGTCTGATAATGTGTTGTATAAATGACCCTTAACGGCCTGTTTGGATGAAGTCAAAAGTGGGGAGCTTGGTACATAAAATTTGAAGTCCATAATAAAGACCTCACTAAATTTGTATCAAAAGCACTTTACAATGTCAATTGTACCTGTTTCATTTCACATATCTTTCTTTTCTTCTGTAGGATAGCAAGTGGTTTAATAATAACCCTGTTGAGACTAAAATTGCATTCAAGTTTCTATACTATTAAACGAGAAGACCTCATTTTGTGTGTCGCTTCTCTTCCCTCCACGACAAATAAACCATCAAGCCTCTGTGTTCTATAGGTAACACGCATAGTCGCATTTGTCATCCATTCTTATGATTATTCAGATTAAGTTATTTTTGGAGAAAAACAACAAAAAAGGAGTCCGGATATTGATTCCGTCATCAGACTGACATTAAGTCATAGATAAGACTTCCGGTTTGAAACCGAACTCCGAAACAGCGGTTACGTCCTCTTTACGCTATGTTCACTTTAGCGAAGCAACGTCACCACTGTTTCGGAGTTTGGTTTGAAACATGCACAAGTACAACCAATCTTATGATAGATAACAAAAATGAAAAATAAATGAGCCAATCAGAAGGTTCTCTATATCATGACTATTATAACTCCTTACGGGGTGGGGGTGGGGGGCAATTATTTTTCGCGTTTATCTACATGTAAACTACGATTTTACTACTTTAATATATAGAGACTCTGTATTCTGTCTACTGTTTTCTTTGAAATGTTTACTATTGAAGGGGTAATACCATTTGCATATATATCAAATTAAGTAAAACATGTGGAAACAAGAATGTGTCCATAGTAGACGGATGCCACATCTGCACAATATTTACTAAGTTTCGAGTTGATTGGACTTCATCAAAAACTATCTCGACCAAAATTTTTAACCTGAAGCGGGACAGACGGACGGACGAACGAACGAACGAACGCTCTGATGCACAGAATAGAAAACATAATGCCGATAAATGGGGCATAACAATTTATTGTTGAAAGTGAAAGTAGTGATTTGGCAAACATGAAAGTAAGGTGGAGGTTAGAGGGAAGCAGGACCTTTTTCGGGACGTCGGGATCGGGTGTTTTTAAGCTTGGGATTTGGGGATTTATCCTTACGGGATGCAGGAATATATTTTTCGATTTCGGGATATGAATTTCTTTAAATTCTGCATCTCGGGATTTCATGTTTTTAAGCCCGGGATTTCGGGATCATGACCCCTCCGACCACCCCTTAAATTAGCCTTAGTCGGTCTTAGTCATTTATTCAAGATTCATATCCTACCATTAGCATGTTAATAAGGCTCTCAAAAGAAAAAGCACTGATGGATTGTCCAAGAAGCATATTTTATTAGACTAATAATGGTCTATAAATATATAAGCAGTTACAATTATTTCATGTTTGAAGCGTTGCAAATTGTTAATTCAATTTTTTTGATGCATTGTAGCAAAGGAGAAGAATAATTGTGGTCTGAGGACAGAAACACGAAAATAATTAAATTCAACAGGAAACAAACATCGGACTTTGGAAAAAGGGAAAGGTCTTTTGATACCCTTTTATGAAATTCTCCATCCTACAACAGGTCACAAGCTGTATATGCCCGCGATTTAGCAGGTGTGTTCTAGTTTCACTAAAAAGGCAAAAATCGTTTAATCAGACCATACTGTATTGCATATTTAAAGTAGATTTCCAGTACTACAGACTTTTTGAACATAAATAGTACCTATGCAAAAGCTCTAATTATGAAATTTTGTTCAGATTTTAGATGATGTGGTATGAGTGCCAGTTAGACAACTCTCCATCCAAGTAACACATTAAAAATATAAACAATTACTGGTCAAATGTTTGGGTACGGTGGGTCAGGAGGAGGTGGGGGTTCCTCGCCAATATGTGCTTCTGCGGCTCCTGCTACAGCATTGCGCTCATCAGGATCACCTGTTGATAAAACATTATGGTAGCTTAAAATAGTATCGTAGCAGTAAGTTTCCACGCTATGGAAGATGTATCACATATGGAAACGGGTATGACTGTCCAATTGTAAAAACAATACCGTAAATAATTCTTTGCTCAAGTGTGAATGACTTAAAAATTCATGTTGACAAATTTGTTATAGGAGAGGAGAAAAATAATTTATTTAAATCCACCATTTTCTACATTTGAAAATGCCTGTACCAAGTCAGGAATACGACAGTTGTTGTCTATTCGTTTTTTTATGTGTTTTGTCATTTGATTTTGCCATGTGATTAGGGACTTTTCGATTTTATTTTTCTCGGAATTCAGTGTTTTTGTGATTTGACTTTTTATAAAGCAATAACAAAAGTAGTTGATGCTAGTAAACAATTGGCCGTTTCATAATCTAATGCATCCTGGGTAATATTTTCAAAAGCGTACACCAAAGCGTTTTGATTGGTTTAAAACGTTATAAACAATGGAAATTCAACCAATGACGTAACGTTATTTTCACTTTGGGGTACGAACAATGAAATTACCCATGATGCTTTAGATTCTGAAACGGCCAATTGCAAAGCATTTAATTTGATTACCCGTGTTATTCATATGTTAGTTGTTTTATTTTGACTATGTGTCGATCTGAAGAGTGTAAAAATTTACAATCAGCTGTCAAAATTCTTAATTGTTTAGTATATTTAATTGTTGCCCGTTTAACCCCTAAAAAATCAGTGTTCTTTGAGGGGGTAGACCTGGGGTAGGGAAAACAACTATTATAAATATATTGTCATTTGTATAATTTAACCTAGCCGTGAGTAATTGAAATAGTGGTCAATCATTTTTGTTGTTTACATTTTGTTATAAAAATAAGACAGGTATATAAAGAAACTTGAATTCCATCCTATTTTTAGAAACCGCATCATTTAATTTTGAAGATGCTGAAAAAGTAAAAGAAATAACATTCATACATGTAATCCTTTAGAAAATACAATGTACGGAGGAGTTTTTGGAATGGCACTTGACATCTATTAGATAACGTCTTGGAAGGTTGCAAAACATTTAATTTGAATTGTCTGATTGATTTCGGCACTATCTTTTTCGCGGCTGTCAGTTTTCATTGTCGGAACAAGCTAGAAATCGCGAAGAGAACAAATGACCTTCAATAGGAAACTGACGATCCTTGTCAATTAAGATTAAAGTCGAGCGCACTTACCACGAGATTCGAACTAACAACCTCATTGTTGACAGACTGATGATACAATTGTTCGACTACTTACATCATTCAGCTGCCAACCCCCTAAATTAATTTGGAAAAATGGATTGAATAATGAATTTATTATGTCTAATTGCAGATAACCAACATAATGTATTAGAGAAATGAAATGTCAATTCGTTCCATTTGTAATTATCTTTGATTAAATTGTACCCCTTCATTTATAAACTTGACTCCAATTATTATTGGGATCACATTATTTTCACTATGCACACACAAAAATTGCAAAAAGAGACCATTTGATCAAGCAATATACATACTGTCATAGAAGTGATAGGTTAAGGTTAAGCTAGCTATAAAACAACGTTTAGTCTACGTTTTTCTACATAAAAACATGTCTGTACAAAGTCAGATATATGACAGTTGATTTCAATTCGTTTGATGTGTTTGAGCTTTTGATTTTGTCTTTTGACTAGGGATTTTCCGTTTTAAATTTTCCCCGGATTTCGGTATATTTTTACTGGTTGGTATAGTTCTCTTTTGTAAAACGTAGTTAGTTCGTGTGCATAAGCATAGATGCCGATCATAATGATTTTTGCTTCAAGAGTCTCTCAGTCGCCTTGTGATTTACTAAATAAAATTGAGAATGGAAATGGGGAATGTGTCAAAGAGACAACAACCCGGCCATAGAACAGACAACAGCAGAAGGTATATAACTAAGGAATTTAACTAACACACAAATGAAGGAATCAGGAAATAATTAAAGAACAAAAACATAATATCGTATTTAATCAATACGAATAATTGTATTCTTTCCTGTCTAGCAGTCCATTAAGCTGATACCATAGTAACTATAACTGAATTAATTGACTTTTGTTTTATTTAACTGAACGATACATCGGAAATGACAAAATGAATTCTGCTACAATGTCTTAATCTGCAATACTAATATAATCTCATGCTACTTACCAGTTTTTGCTCTTTTTTTGTCGTCGCAAGTACTTCTTTTGCCCTACTGCAACGGAACACATTAGTATGAAAAGTTGGGTATATTTTAATGAAAATGATATAAAATGAAAACAATGCCTGTAGTTAGTTAAACTGATAATTTTACGGGGACATTTTCATTCAAAAGAGGGGCGAAAAATACCAGAGGAACAGTCAAACTCATATATAACTGACAACGCCATGGATAAAAATGAAAAAGACAAACATACAAACAATAGTACACATGACACAACATATGAAATTAAAGAATACGCAACACGAACCCCACCAATTGATATATGAATGCACAAATGACTTGGTTCGTAAAACTTGCCAAAAAAATGGGCATATAATGATGCCCAACTGACTTTCGAAATGAAAATATAAAGGAAGATACCTCAGAGGTTAATGTCAATGAAAACGAAAGTTAATCAGCCGTTTGGGTTTTCGTTATGTTATAATTAGAAACATCAAGTAACAGTGAAATTATATCCGGTTATTATGGTTATTAATCGGTCCAAACCATAGTTTGAATATTTTGGTTGTTTTATGAATTTCAATCATATAACGTATAGCACAAAGATCAACATGTGAAGTTGGGACTTTACACAGTTACAATAAGATAGTTGATGTCAGTAATTAATCAAATAATATTGTATACAATTACAAAGACAATATCGATGATGTTTTACATATATATTTAGCAGTTTTGTGCTTATTTGAGGCTCTGATTTTACCCAGTGCTATTTTTATAATAAAAATTAAAATTGAGAATAGAAATGGGAAATGTGTCAAAGAGACAACAACCCGACCATATAACAGACAACAGCAGAAGGTCACCAACAGGTCGTCAATGCAGCGACCAGAGGCGTCCTTCAGCTGGCCCCCTAAATAAATATATATACTAGTTCAGTGATAATGAACGCCATACTTAACTCCAAATTATACACACGAAACTAAAGTTAAAAATGATACAAGCCTAACATAGGCCAGAGGCTCCTGACTTGGGACAGGCGCAAAACTGCGGCGGGGTTAAACATGTTTATGAGATCTCAACCCTCCCCTATACCTCTACCCAGTGTAGAAAAGTAAACGCATAACAGTACGCACATTAAAATTCAGTTCAAGAGAAGTCCGAGTCTGATGTCAGAAGAAACTAAACAAAATGTCAATAATACATAAATAACAACAGACTACTAGAAGTTAACTGACATGCCAGCTCCAGACTTCAATTACACTGATTGTTTAGGTCCAGTTGAAGGACGCATCCGGGTGCGGGAATTTCTCGCAGCATTGAAGACCTGTTGGTGACCTTTTGCTGTTGTCTGTTCTATTGTCGGGTTGTTGTCTCTTTGACACATTCCCCATTTCCATTCTCAATTTTATTGTGTTGTATTGTTTAATATATGTTATTATTAAACTGTAGTTGATATCATATTGTGTATTAATAAATGTACCGTGGGCTGGAGGCCTGTTTTGTACAATAAACTTGATTGGATTTGATTTGGTTTCATGTCATTTAAGATGTATTTCTTTTGAGAGCGCAATATCTCACTTGTCTTGAAAAGGAAACTGATTTTATTTTTTACTGTCATAAAAGAACTTATTTAAGAAGGTTTTAGCAATCGGTAACAAGAGAGATGCAGTTCAATAATAGATTCTACGATAATGACGGAATGATGTTGAAAATAGACAATTCAATTTTGTATTTAGCTTGACTTTATGCGCCAATTTACAAAACAGATAGAAACTCTTTCTTCAAGAAAGTAAATAGTTTTATAAAAGAAAACTATAGAAGCATTACTCTGGTTACCGGCGATTTCAATGAAGCGAAAAGGAATTAAGCCAGGAAAAGATGAAATGAAAAAAAAAAGTTTTCTTGCGTTAGTAGTGTAAAAGCTTTTATGGAAAATCAAAATTTTATAGACATTGGTGTTTTTTGCTTGAAAGCACACGCCAGTCTACATAGAGAAAAAAGGATAAGACAAAAGTTTGTATGATATATTTTATTTTAATTGCAAATTTTTCAATCTCTCGTTGAATATTGTAAAATTAAACCGGTTTAAAGTGACTGACCATCAAGAGATAGCCTTAAATTCTGAAATTAAAACGATTCTATTCTAAAAGTTAGGAATGTGAAAGTTGTTTTCATTGGTTTGGTGTGTATCAGCTTCTTTTAGCCATTACATAAATGACTTTCCATTTTGATTTTTATTTTGGTTCATGTGACAAGACTTGCTTTAATACAAGATAGAAGTTAAGAACTATAAACTAATTAAATCTATCAATCCATTGTTTTATTATAACTTTCTAAAAACTTTGAACGACAAACGACAAAATTATTTTACTCGCGTAGTGGTATTGACCGTATGTTGATTCTTTAAAAAATTTAAAGAACTTCTGGACTATTTTTAATCTAGGTCTATTTCTGAAATTAATTTTAACAGAACTTTTGATTTGTATTCTTGTATTAATTCATAGCAGATAATACAATTAATTATCTAATTACTACCACTATCTGATATTAACGAGCATTGCACATTTGTTATAAATAAATTTAATATCAGTATTACATATCTTCAATCAATACTAATTCTAGCTTATTTTTGGTAAATATTTTTTGAAATTTATCCATATTCTTTCTTTAGTTTCGGAACTCGTTTCAAAAATTCAAATGTGACGTCACTTTGGGCGTTGCAATGGCTTTTGCTAACACGGCTGTGTATTTTTGTAACGTATTCGTTTTTATTCTATAGCTAGTCACCACTTCAGTTTAATCATGTATATCTGTTGTATGGTCATTTTATAGAATTTACTGTTTACAAGGGCATAAAGTATTCTTAATAGTAAGGATGTTCTTGTCCCAGACGGATAACCCTCAGGGGCGGATCCAGGATTTTGGAACGGGGGGGGGGGGGGGTGGGGGGGGGGGGGGGGTGGGGGGCGAAATTGAGATCGCCGAGCGGAGGGAGGCGAAATTTTTTTTGGGCCCTTTTTGGGGCTAAAAACATAAAATAAAGTAGTATGCACTTTTTTTAAAAACCGTTCCTGGCGTGGGGCATATTTTGTAATTGCTGTAAAGGTGTTTATAGGGTTGGACATTTTCGATGCTGTATTCTCCATATTTTTTGTCTATCATATAAGAACATTCCGGTCAGACATTAAAACCCCTGCCACAAAAAATTATGCCCGTTTTATTCATCATGTTCATTTAATGCCATACAATTCTGTTGAGAGTTTTGTTTTCAATCCAGATACGGCCAGAATTTTTCATAAAGGCCACACCCAGCAGGCAGGTTGCAGTCTGGTCTTGAAAAATGTATTCAATATATCAGTTCGGCGAAACAGACATTCCGGTCAGACATTACGGCAAAAATCAGAGTCAATTTTTTTCTCTCAAATATCTAAGACTGTCTCCTTAAATCCATTGGTTCGTACTTACGACTTTAAATTTATCTAGAGCTTAAAATGACTGGCCAAGGGATCATTATTCAGCCATGTTATTTTAAAATAGGCTGGGGCGTTTTGGTTTTTCGCAGTTAGATGACTCCTTTGCTGTAAAAACAAGAACTATCTTTAAAAAAGATATTCGACGTATTTAAATTTGTGTATATGTTTAAAACTATCATTTCGATAACCTTCAGAAGCACAAAGATACCATTTAAATAACGTTGTCTCTGTTTGTGTTCAGTATTCTCGGTCCTCGTATCTTTCTGTTTACATTCACTAAAACCCCGCGGAAATCTCACATGCGTAGGTGCATTCTAAAAGTCATGAACGTTCGTACAACAAAGTTTACATTAAAAATTATATAATTGTCCCGAATAAACAGCTGTCACGGATGCAAAGAGCTATTGGAGAAACAATCACTTTAATAAAAAATATAAATCTTTATAAGATCTAGTTCAAATATTTATAGTTTTTCACTTGCTTTCCGTCACGATATAATTAACGAGACGTTTTTTCAAACACAACCAAATCACCCAACATGACAGCATTTTGTCCAATCACAGAAAGGATTTTCGAGCATGCGTATTTTGTTGCCATAGTTAAGCGTCCTTAAGTTCAAAGGGCACAAACCGAAACTATACCGACTACGTCGGAAACACTGTCACGTTCTTAACTAGGAATGAGTTGTCGTAACTAAGTATGATAATATTTATATGTGAAAATTTGAAATATGATTACGCAGGTGATGTTATTATTTTATATCTTCATTTTGAACCTACAAGATTTTCCTAATGTTGTCTTCCTGATATTTTACATATAGTTTGATGTATTATTTTGGAGTTTGCTCTATGCTTTCGTAACGACTTAAAAAAATGTTTAAGAATTTCAATTTACGTTATCGATTATTCAGTTCGAATAATTGTACGTACAACAGAGCAGTTCAAAGCTTGAATATTTTACACGATATTGGTTTAGTATTGAATATTGTTAATATTAATTTTACCAAATGTGCATTATTATTGTACCATTATTAAGCGTATCATGTTTTAAATATCCTTATGCATTACCTTAAGTAGTATATACTTCTATGTTAAATAAGATTTTACAAGTACGACTAAATGAACTGTATACACACATAAACTACAAGATAAGATGAACTTATTGTAACGGTCTTATCAATATGCTGTTATTTCTATTGTACGGATTAACTTTTGTCCGTCTGTCTTTTGGTATGTACATATATGTTCGTTCTTCAAATTCGTATTTTATTTGACCTTTTAACCTTTTCGATTCCAACGTCACTGATGAGACTTTTGTAGTCGAAACGGTGGTCCGGAGTACACACATTTAATCTGGTATATATGATGTTTTTATTTGTATGGAGATAAAATTGAGAATGGAAATAGGGAAAATGTCAATGAGACACCAACCCGACAAAACGACAGACAACAGCCGAAAGCCATAAATGGGTCTTCAACATAGCGAGAATGTCCCACACCCGGAGGTGAAACCTCAGCTGACCCCATAATAAAATTGTGTACTAGTTCAGTGAAAATGGACGTCACACTTTAAAATGAAAAATATATAAACAGATAACAGTTCTGTATCTGTAGATATCTATATGTCTTTGTTTCGATTTTATACAGCTGTGACCTGTTATAAATGTGATTCTGTTGATCAACCTGCACATTGCTATCAAACAGTCAACTGTCAGGCAGGGGAGGTAAGTCTGATTTCTTTAACTGGTTTCCTCTTACCTGTTATAAATGTGATTCTGTTGATCAACCTGCACATTGCTATCAAACAGTCAACTGTCAGGCAGGGGAGGTAAGTCTGATTTCTTTAACTGGTTTCCTCTTACCTGTTATAAATGTGATTCTGTTGATCAACCTGCACATTGCTATCAAACAGTCAACTGTCAGGCAGGGGAGGTAAGTCTGATTTCTTTAACTGGTTTCCTCTTACCTGTTATAAATGTGATTCTGTTGATCAACCTGCACATTGCTATCAAACAGTCAACTGTCAGGCAGGGGAGGTAAGTCTGATTTCTTTAACTGGTTTCCTCTTACCTGTTATAAATGTGATTCTGTTGATCAACCTGCACATTGCTATCAAACAGTCAACAGTCAGGCAGGGGAGGTAAGTCTGAATCCTTTAACTGGTTTCCTCTTTTATTAATGTGATTATGTTGATCACCCTGAACATTTCTAACAGTTAACTGCCAGGCAAATGATATTAGTCTTTGTTCTTTTATTGTTTTCTTATAACAACCACAGAAATATGTTGAATGTATTTTGCTTGTTATAGTTTACTTCTATATGTTTTTAACCATCACCAGCGACTTATTCTCTGCCATCACCAATTAGTCCTAATTATTAAAGATCAATTGACCAAATTCAAATGATGATTGGTATATCGTATTGAATATGACCATCGGTCATCCGTGACGTATCCCAAATAACGACGCATGCCGATAGATAGATCAAAGTTTATTAATTAGCGTCTCGCAATTTAAATTTCATCAAGGGGACTTAATTAAACCAGTTACTATACAAATCTTGAAAAAACGATGTACATGTACTTTTTAATATTTTTAAAACAAATTACGAAAACGTTTAGTGTAAAAATCACCGAATATAAATGTTTCTTTCTTGCAGGTTTTGGCATTTGAAAATAACATTAACGTTTTGGAATTCTAATGCAAAAGACAGTCGATTCAAACTGAAATAACTTCTTTAAAGATGGTTTGATTTTTTTCAGAGACACATGTATTATATATGTCTCAATACATGTATTATATGTCTCTGATTTTATCAAAACAAAAATTACAAAATTATAAAATATGTTAGTTATCGAATGTATACCCTGAACTCTTACTATTTATATACATGTCCTAAGTTACTTAATGTCCTGTGTGCAACCAGGAGATCCTGAACGGTTTTAAAACGTACCATTATTTTATATGCATATATTCAAAGCTGTTCTTAATTATATGCATACTAGGCACAGGCACTTGTCTCAAAAAAAAATTCCTATATACCTTAATATAACACGTGTTATATTAAGGTATAAAGGAAATTTTTTTTTGAGACAAGTGCCTGTGATACTAGGTATCAGTGGCGGATCCAGGGGGAGGGTTTCGGGGGTTGGAACCACCCCTTTTTTTGAACGATCAATGCATTTGAATGGGGACATATGGTTGGAACCACCCCCTCCCCCTTTTGTCCTGGGTTGGGACCCCCTCCTTTTCAAATGGCTGGCTCCGCCGCAGAGGTATATTTATATATATATGTGTGTACCAGACCCCCTCCTAAATCTTGGGAAACAAATGGTAGATTATATAGGGAATCACGGAAGCATGACTGGACGTGACCCCTCTAAGGCAGTCAATGAGTCCCCACTTATGAAAATTTCTGGATCAACCATTGCTTAGTTCTAGTTATCTTAGGTCCTAGTGTGAAATAAGGCCAATAGGTCTTTTTAAACACATCTTTATTCATACATGTATCTATACGTTTTCTCACGGATTTGTTCATGCAATATTGAAATTATGTTTACTCAATGCGCAATTACTGAAGTTTATATTTGCTACTTTTCTTCTTAATTTCATATAATATTTTTTTTTTTTTTTTTTTTTCTTCGAAAAATTAGTGGTGTTGAAATAGGGAATGGACACAGATACCTTATCACATTTAACCAAAGAAATGTTGTATAATGTCATTAATCTGTATTACACGTAGACAGGATGTTCTCTAGAAAACTATACGTTATACACAACCGATAATACACGCACTGTCGTAATGGAACTTGAATTACTGTATGTTATAGTTACCTGTAATCAGCTTTGCAACACCATGTCATGACAGTTCAAAAAGATTTTCTTCAAATCGAAAGGGAATATTCATTTTTTCTGTAAAATTTAAAACTTTAAAAAGTAGACTTTGACAAAATTATGAAATAGAAAGAATTGAACAATTTAAAATCGTATTTCAACAAAGATTTAGATATAATTTTACAACGATCCTTAAAAAATAACCAAACAAACGTTGAATCAAGCGATATGAACCTACGCAGTTTTATATTAAAATACTGACACACACCAGTTTGCCATCTCAGTATGCAAGGCAAGGGTGCTTGGTGAGGTGCTGGAACTTGATGTACATGTATCATTAAGTTAATACAGTTCTGTTAGGATTGACTGCCTTTTTACAGAGACTTTCTATTCTTACTGTTATCAGTTAGTATAGACGGTTCCTGGCTTAGAATGATTCTCTGCTCAGCAAATGGTGCGTAATTAGCATTTGAATAAAATTTCTTGTAGAAGTAAAAAACACAAATAATTGGATTTGACAACTTTATTCAGGAGCACAGTCTATATTATCCGGCGTAAATAACTTCGAGATTTATGTGGAAGTTTACTCTGCTGCTCGATCTATGCTAATCGATGTTCCAGTATATTTCATATTTATATTTATTCGTGAGGCCTCGTCATCGTTTATATTCACTAAAAGCACAGTCGCCTAAATATTTTATATGGCGAAAAAATTGCGAAAATTGGGGGAAATAATATATTTTTAGTAGCATTATTATTTTAAAATCTTAAGAGATTGCTTGCAAATTTAACTCTAAAATGAGAAGTGTATGACGATCTATAACGAATATATACATCCATCATGTGTGCAGATACGACGGCGACTATATAGGTTCTGCCATGAGTGCACTTTGTATGCCCTGCATGTGTGCACCCAGGAGGTCCTCCTGAGCGGTGTTTAGACGTACCGGGAAAATCTTATCTGATTCAGGATCATTTCATCGGTTACACTCCCCTGTCACCAGTGATTCTTTTTTGCTGACATTCTGAAAAAGTATTGTGTAGTCCCTGTGTAAGTGTTGACTCTCAACTTGCACATGTGATTTTTTAACACTCCCCGGACTCTGCGAAAAACAATTATTCAGTTCACTGATTAAGATGGAAGGTAAACGAACAGAAAGTCACAGGACATTCCGACAAAAAGTCACAGGACAAAAAGTCAAACACATGTCAAACTCAGGCATAAAGTAACAAAGTAGATAGCACAAAAAGTCACAAACAATTTGTTGACAATTGATTGAATATAAATGAAAACAGATTTTGAAATATCTTCTTTTTATTACATATATTCATTTTTAATTTTAGGAAATTGTTCATAATATAAAAAAGAAGATGTGGTATGATTGCCAATGAGACAACTGTCCACAAGAGACCAAAATGACACAGACATTAACAACTAGAGGTCTTTACGGCCTTCAACCATAAGCCAATATAAAGAAGATATGGTATGATTGCCAATGAGACAACTGTCCACAAGAGACCAAAATGACACAGACATTAACAACCATAGGTCACCCTACAGCCTTCAACAATGAGCAAAGCCCGAGGTAAAGCCCATACCGCATAGTCAGCTGTAAAAGGCAATCATATTATATCTTTTTTTTTATATTTACATGTTAAAAAATGCGTGCAAATGTAATCAAAAGCTGCACACAAACGTAATGATTTTTGTGCGCAAATGTAATGGTAATGTGCGCAAACCTAATGCACTGATTTATTTGTTTTTAATAAATTTTAATTTAAAGTTGCTACATCATGTTCATGTATAAAACTTCAAGAAAAAACAAAAAGAGTGTTTTCTTGTTCAAAGAAAAATAATCTCAAAACTAAATTGTGACTTTTTGTCCTGTGACAGTGTGACTCTTTGACTGTGACTTTCTATCCTACATTCAGATTGAATAGGGAGTTTGGTTGACCCCGCCTCCCTCTATCTGAGACTACTATCTCAGTGATGAGCTTTATGTTTCATGTACAAATGTATTGTGCTTGTCATATATGTATGTCGGATGAAAGCTCTACAGACCTTTAATATGTTGTATTGTTATATGTATAACCGACAATAAAGAAATAGCCCCTAACAAGTAAGAATTAGGTTACTTCTTTTTGTTTTGACATCTTGCATGGGTTTTTATAGCCCCGTATTAAAATTATGCCCCCACGTTAAAAAAGGGGGGGGTAAACTGTTTTACCCCTGTCTGTCCATCCATCCTTGCGTCAGTCAGTCCGTCCGATGAATATTTTTCGTCCCATTTTCCTTAGGGAACATATATTTATTCTTTCGAGCTTCCCCCAGGCATGCTTGGGGGATGCTTGGAGCCTTTTAGAAAAGCTTATTTCATTAAAACACCATTAAAACCCCATAAATGTCAATCAGATTGATAATCCACGCTGAGTTCAATCAGTAAAAAGCTCATATGAGCCTGTAAAAGATGCTTGTTTATAAATGTGATGTTTAAAAATATATTGGCAATACGTCTTTATTCTGTGTAGTTATTAATATTTTGCAGACATTTCAATGTCTTGGTAAAATGCCTTTTTCAACTTTCTGGATTAATTTACACTGCAAGCTATCAAACTGTGCAATACATTTGGGGGGGGGGGATATAAAAGAAAACTTTCGATATGTATATGAAATTAAGAAAATTAAATCTATATATTAACTTTATTTAAACCGAATAACAGTTAACATAATTATTCTGTTTTCAATTCTACAACATTTAATGTCCCATGGAATGATGTGCATTTATATTGAGCTTTAATATATATAGGGCAAATAAACTGGTCTTATGAGCTTTTTAGAGAGCATTTGTAAATCTTTATTAGAATATATCGCCATGCATGTTCTATGATATAGCATTTAGCACTTTTTCTTGAATGTATTAAAGTGTACTATGAGTGAACTCTTACACTGAAAAAATACACTATTCAAACTGACTAGCTTACCTAGTCAAATTGACTGTCCACAGGATGACTATGTCAAAAGTCAATTGACTTGTTATTTTTGTATATTAACTAGCTTTGCTAGTCATTTTGACTTTGTTAAAATAGTTTTTGTACTAAACCAATAGCCAAGTCTACTTATCATCCTAGTCAAGTTATCTCTTGCTGCGAACGCAGCCTGACTAGCCAGTCCCTAAGATAATGCATGTTCCACATGCATTTCCTCATTCTCAAGAGCGTCCAGTGAAGAGAGAAAAGGATTTGACTGCAAAATCTAAACATAGGCTTAACGAAATCAATCAGAAATAAACTTCAGGAAACCACTGACAATAAACCCCATTAAAGAAAACATGTCCTCTGTTGATAATTGTCTCATTTATATTATACCAAATTTCTCAATCATGTACTTCTTGTTGATTTTATAAACCTGTTAACATTTATGTTTTTTTTTGTTTTTTTGTATTACCTATTTTAGAACACTAACATTAAGAATAGTAAATAAAAATACTCGAAACAAAGCAAAACATTTAATATCATTTATTTTGATAATTCTGGTCCAAACTTGGTCATCAATTGTTCTTGGTTCTACCAATACTTCTTGGACTCTTTGGAATTCATCCCTGTTCCCTGGTTCTACTTCCCAGATCTGCAAAATACAGAGATAGAATGTAAGATGTGAATAGAATTGAATAACCGATAGTGAAGTGTGTAATGAAACTTTAGTTTCACGGACTCATTTTTTTTTATGTCAGCCAGGTACAACATAATGATCATGTACTCCTGAATTGTGATTATTTCAATATGCCATATACACGTCACTTCCTGTTTCTGACCTAATATTTTTGAAATATTCAACTTTTTGGTTGTTTCTTTCAAAGTACATGTACATCAGCAGCAATGAATTACAGACAACAAATAATTATTATGCATTTTTATGAAATATACAACACAAGTGCACTTCTCAGCAGAAGAACTGGCTCAAGACAGCAGATGCATCTTTCCAATCCTAAAGGAACGAAGATTCCTTGTGTCGTAAAAATATAAGTTGTTTCAGTTTGAATTTTGCATTTAAAAAAGTAAAGGTTAACTGAATTCATTTTTCGGTTCTTAATTTTCAAATGTACAAATGTCCATTTAATTTTACTTCAGTTTTATTTTCAATATTTTTTGTTCTTTGACCATACACTTTTTTCTTCATTTTTTTTCATTAATAAGGCCGTTAGTTTTCTCATTGAATTGTTTTACATTTGTAACTTCGGGGCCTTTTATAGCTGACTATGTGGTATGGGCTTTGCTCGTTGTTGAAGGCTGGAATTTCTGTGTCATTTGGTCTCTTGTGGAGAGTTGTCTCATTGGCAATTATACCACATCTTCTTTCTCATACTTATTTAAAATAGTAATACATTTTTGTACACTTACCAAAATTTTGCCATATCAATCTGTTTCTTTCTATTTTCAAGTAACTGATATTCTTGAAATCTTATGTACAATGGATCATTGATATAGGTCAACTTTGTCTCCAGGTCCGGCTTTTCATTTTTTTGTTTTACTGGTTGAATAACAGGTGTCAACTGTACGGTCTGTTTCTGAAGACGAACTTAGAGCAGAGCAGCAGGATCACTTGCACATAAACAATAGCTTGAAATATGCACAGATTCCTTTTTCTTTTGTCGATTTTGTTCTCTCTTCTTTCTTTTGTATTTTCGCTTTGGATTTCAGGAAGGTCTACCCATATAATTGCTGTAAATAAAATAATGTAATTGTTTAAGTATATATAACCCTTAAATTGTAACTGCTTCAAATTTTCTTAGTGTACCCAACACCTGCATGGAGACTTTTTTTTATAGTTTATATAGCAACTGTTAGAATTAGGAAAATAGATCTATGTTGGTTATAAGTAGTTAACATTCTGAAATTTCATTTGCCTTTATCTGTTTATATATGTTTATCTATATGTGAATGAGACATTTCATGTTTCGCGTTATATTGCAACATGTCTGATTTTTTTGTACATGTATTGGTTAACACATACATGTATTGGTGTTCTTTACGCACCCCTTTCTTTATACTTCTGAACAAACTGACAACTAACTGTTATTAACATTAAAGTCAAATGACAAAAGCCATCCAAAAGCAAGTTGTACTTTATTTAGAAAAAATATATTTTACCTATGTTTCTGCTAATATGATGAAAAAATTAGGGTTGTAGGTATAAAGCAAATACAAGGACAAGAAAAGAGATATATATTGTATGCAGCTTAAAATATTTGCAACACGGACAAAAATTATTTTCAAGTCCTGTCAATCTTGAAGCCCCTACAAGCTTTTACACCCAAACCAAGCGACTTTAAAGAAGCGAACAAATAGGTGCAGCTGGTAGAATCAATATAGCCATATGGTAACCCAAAAAACAAATCATTAATCAGTGGTAGATCAAGAACTTTATGTAAGGAAGCTCACTTACTGACCTAAAAGGGGGGCTACAGTTTGTTCAGTGATTCCCTATATATAAGCAACCAATATTCCCACAAAAGCATACTTGTCGGATATTGGAAGAAAAATAGACTATAAGAGTATTAAATTGGAAATATTCATAACAGAAACAGACAATTTAAGTTTGTGTATCCTCATTGTAGCCGTTTACCAGCTATGTTGTCTTAGTTATATTTGCGATTTCTTAAAAAAAAAAAAAAAGGTACTTTAACAATATTACATTAAAAAATGACAAACTTTGCAGAACATAAGAAATATTTACCTTTTTTCTAAGGAAACGATGTGAACTTAATTCTTGTCCATTTTCTTTGTTATGAAAGCACGTGTTGAGGCGCGAGAAGATGTGCGTCGGCTATCCAGATGTTTAAGATAAGACGTCATAGCGGGCATCATCAAATTTCACTATGCATGCTGAGTAAAGGTACTAGGTTAAACAGTAACGATTTGATCTACTAGACATCTAACTGAGATTACTAGACAGACTAGTCATTCTGACAAGGTATTTTTTTCAGTGTACCACCGGAATTGTGGTTAATTGTATTTCGGTATTTGGAAGTAGAAGATTTAGTGCGACTTCGTCAAGTTTGTATTTTTTTTTAAAAGTGTAACATTAAATCAACATACACTGGGATCTTTTCATTTGAGTAACATTCACATTACGGACATTGATTTGATCAATATTACAGAATCTGTTTACAGATTTTTGGACTTTGATATATTTCATTGTACATCTATAAATGGATCCTTTGCTAATGAAACAGGATTTTGTGAAAAATTGAAGAAACTAGTAAGTCTTAATATAGGCCATACTTCAGTTACTGACACTATTCTAATAAAACTTCTGGATTCTGCAATAAATTTACAATCATTGTACATAAATGATTGCTTGAATATCACTAATAGGTCTTGTTTACAAATATCATCCTTGAAATATTTGCGCAAACTGGTTATTGGATCCATAAACAACTTGATAACAAATGTAGGAATTTTGCAAATAGCAAATGGGTGTAGATTTTTAAGTATGTTAGACATATCAAATGGAATTATTATTTCTGGTGAGGACTTCATAGCAATTCTTTCATACCTGTTGAATCTTGAATACTTTGATGCATCATACTCTGTTATTTCTGATGATGTCCTTATTAATTCTTACAAGACACTGGCAAAATTGACAAACATTAGAATTATTATTTTGTGTTACACACTTGTTACTTCCAATGGAAAAAACTATATAGAAAATAAAATACAGAATGTCAAAGTTCTTATAGATCCGAATACACTTGGGTAAATAATGGATAGTGTATCAAGTGACGATGAAATTGACTGGATGTTCGATAAATCTAACCAAACGCCAGTCAAGCAGTTGGAGGAAGCTACTTCTACAGAAAAATCAACCCCATCTGCTTGGATTTTATCTAGGTCTGGTAATACACCAGACACACCATATAATCTTAAATCAAACACTGTATCATCGCTCAAAGATCAGCGAACTGAACCTGGAAAACGTGGGAGAAAATCGCTAACTTCAATGTTTCCAAATATCGTACCAACTGCAAAAGATTTCATTGAAGAACATGGTTACCAGGCAGATTCGCGTAGACGTTGTGATACAGCCCGATCTTCCGGTGTTACATTAGATCAGATAAAAAATAAACTTGTGGATAAGATTCCAGGTTTAAAGGAAAGAGGAATCCACAAAACCACAGTTCATCATATGTTAGCTCCCCCAGATAAAAGATTAAAATCATCATCGACAGTTTATAAACAAGAGATAGATGCTAAGCTGTGTAGTAAACAAAACAATATTAGAAAGGAAGATGCGAATTCTCACTTTTATTCAACCCGTGTGAAATACTCGATGGAATTTGCTTCAAAGTACTCAAATGACTGTGTTTTATTATCTTGTGACAATAAAAATAAAATTCATATAGGAACACTTGCAGTAAGTAGATATCATCAGCTACGTCGGTTTTATCCTTCTGGTGACAGGCCAGATTTTCCTGACCATGATTTTCCTTTTCCAGGATATTTAATAACACAATGTGGATATATGTTATTATGTTCAAAATCTTCTGAACAAAACATACAAAATAAATGCCAAGATGAACTGAACAGGGAGCACTATCCCATTTACCGCACCGGACCACTAACTGTAGTGAATAGGGTTTCTCAGTTTCACAAGTCAACTGTTGAAAGTCATACAAATGATCTTATTCCGATTTTAAAAGAACAGTTTTCTTTGGGTAAATCTATATGCATTATCATAAGTGATAATGGCCCAGACTGGACAATGCACTCTTTAACTAATATTTATTTTATGTATAGACTTTGGAAACTTAGTAAATTAGATGCACTAGTATTGAACAGTTACTGTCCTGGTCAATCTGCTTACAATCCAATAGAACATGCATGGTCACCACTTTCTGATGCTCTTGCTGGTGTGATTCAACCACCAAACATACATGGTGAAGAAAAGGCTCCATGTCAACAAAAGCTTTCTAAAGAGGAGAAGACTCAAAAAGAAGCAGTTGTTTTTGACACTGCAATGAGACGCCTAAATGAATATTGGAATAATCTTAAATTTGACGGTTTTGATGTAAAATCTTTATATCAGCCTTGTTTGGAAGAAGGGGGTCCAACTCGAGATCACTCTCATATACATGAACTACTGTCAAAATCTCCTACAGCTATTAAGAAAAATCCGGAATTATTTGAAGAATTACAGCAATGTATTGGACATATCTATAGACGCATCCATAGCATCACAATTATTAAGTGCACAAAATTAAATTGTATACATTGTACAGAGAACCCAGTGATTAAACAGGAAGCTTGTAGCTTATTAAGAAGATTTAAGGGATTACCTTCTCCAAGACCAGATACTAAGCATGAGGGACATTTTTTAACTTTTATTGATATATGTGACTCAGATGTTACCGAATATGAGGATATACACATGCCGAAGTACAAACAAGCAGAGCTTGGAAAATGTCCTGACTGTCCTCTGTATTGTTTTACAAGTCAGACAGAAAAACAGAAGCACAGAAAGTTATTCCATCAATAGGTAAGTACAAATATCAAACATTAATGTATGGTACAATTTATTCATATGTTGTGTGTGTTTTATTTTTTTTTGGGGGGGGGGTAAACAAATTGTTTGATTCTTAATTTCTTGAAAAAATATTTTGCTTCCTAAGATAAGTGAGAAAGAGATTTTTTGTTCTCCTGTTAATTTAATAGGGAGATATCATATTTAATATCAAGTTAAGTGTAAATAACAAATTATTACTCCTTTTAGTAAAAAAATCATTTATCGAAAAAAATATTGAAATGTATTGTTTGTTCCTAGAAAGAAAAAAATGCCAACACTCCACCACCCAAGATAAAATTTTGGTGCCTTACACAATATTTTATTTTAAACCATGGTATGAAGCGTGTCATGTAGTGTATTAATTTGAACTTCATTTAAATATTCAAAAAATCTGTTAAAACAACATTAAAAGATCACCGCTAAGACTGTAAAAGGTATTTTTGTGTATTTTGGTTAAGGTAATTAAATGATGACTAAAACTTGTATCAAATAAGATAAATCTTTTCTAGTATAAGCATCAATGAGATTACAACTTTGAAGAATCATAATAGTTCCCACTATACATAATGTCTGTCATCGTGCACCTCGTTTTGACGACTTTCTTCACAGAAACAAAACTATAAATATGTCAGCCATTCTAACTTATCTTAAATCTCTTAATGTTTTGTTTATCCCAAAACTTTAGTACCATCAGGAATGAAACTGGACGCTTGAAATTGTATTATTATGTATAAATTTATATCGTGACCCTTAAACCCATGCTTTAGAATAAGACTTGTTGTTATTAAGAGTTGATGTACTGCATTATGTGCTTCACTTAGAAATGGGTAAAAAGTTACAAATTATTTGGTTAGAACCAAAAAGTGATCTTTATGTTAAGAAAAAAATCATTGACACTGTTGCTAGAGAAAGAGTTCTATCCGGTAGTACAATAGATAAGGATGCTATTGTTAAAGTTCTATTCAGGACCAAGTATTATAATGCAAGGATTGTTTCAACAGATGGTAAGTGATTTTGATATAACATATTAGACCCATATTACTGTTGAGTATCATTTTCAGCTTTGAAACATTTTCCTAAACTTTATGCTCTTTGTGAGTTTTCTCGAATAAAAAATAACTTAAATAATAATTTAATTTAGATATATTATTTACACAGGTTTGAGTTAAATTTTACATTTAAGGGAGGCTATGGTTATTTTTTTCTTAGTCAGAGTACAAATTTTATTTATTTTTTCAACGCTATCAATCAAATTATTTTTTTCAAAATTTAACACTATAAGATATAGAAAAAATCTGGTATCAAAATATTTTTATTTGTCATCTGCTTGAACAGAATATTTTTTTCAACAAATTGGGAATCAGAATATTTTTTTAGAAAAAAAAAACATAGCACCCCCCCCCCCCCCCCCCCCCCTTTTTGAAGTTTAATGGTCGTTCCCTAAATGCAACTTTTTATGCACAACAACTCAAATATCATTGTTTGGCTTTAAACTGACGGGTGAAAAAAATATTACCCATAAAAAAATTAGTTTGGTCGGTGTCGGGTCTGTGATTACAATTTTAGTACATTCCTGCGAACAAGACTTTTGTAACTTTGTAAGAGAAGATTAACTAAACGTGTTTATTACATTTTTGTGGGATACAAATAAAAGCAGGAATACATAGTATCTACAGTTAAAACGGTATGTACAGTGAAATTCAGAATAAGTACTGGCAACCTGAGGACTGATAACCATCATAGCCATAGGTACATGTAACATCAGGGTACCCAAATCGCCCAGTTCGGAGGGTGGTTTTCGACCATTGCAGAGAAAGAGTTGCAACATCATTGTTGATTTTTATTTGGAACAAGTAGACTACACAATTGTTTTTCACACAAACATTTCGCATGTATACATTTATAAATTTCCTGCATTTTTTCAGGGACCTATATAAGTTATAACTTTGAGTTATACATAGGTCCCTGATTTTGTGTTTCAAAATATTAAAACTACATGTAGTCTATATATTTTTTTATATAATTAGCATGCAGATCCAACAAGTAAATTAAACAAAAGGAGTCAAATGTTTGCATCTTAAACACAATTTAAAAACAAATGAAGACTTTGATGAGGTTCCTGACTTGGGAGAAGAACATGAAATGTGAACCCACTAAAAACTTTTTAGGGAATAACCATCCCCCTTTATAATACCAACTTTACTTCCTTACCCATACTGATTATTTTTTAACAGTTCCATGTATTTTAAATTTGAATGATTTGTTTACATTACTTGTAGGCAAGTCAGTAGAATTTTAAAGAATGCAATTTCAACATGTTCAATGTTGACTTATTTCTTTGGAGAACTTTAATTAAGCACTGATTTTGCCTTACAAACAGCTACAGCCTTTGAACCATGTCATTGATTGTTTTGCATTAGTTACACTCAGTTGGGCTATTAAAGCCTGATTAGGTGTAACTAATTTTACTCCATTATACAAAAATTAATGGTTCAATCTTGATAATTTAGTAGGATGTCTTTAGCTATGCAATATAACCTTAATGCATGATACATGTACATGTAGTCTATAAATTACATTTAATGGGATCATAGTGAAAAACAAATAATTAAATGATGATAAAATGTGCCCTTCTTATAGTGTAAGACTGCTGACAAAACTACCAACAAACACAGGTGTGTTCCCAAATCATCTAAACAATTAAATAATTATATTATAATTATTTAATATTTACAAATTGCATATTAGTGCAGTGACCATTATACTAGTTTTTTCCCCTTTAACATTTTTATATTATATACTGTTGTACAGTACAGTCTAAGAAAGCAGATGACAGGGGGATCTCATATTACTACATTGATTAGTTCCACAGTTTGAATAAAGTAGATCATTAGTCTGACTGACCCCCAGATGTGAGTCATTGATAAAATGATAATAGATGACATGGCATCATTTATACCTGCTGATAGTCTTCATATTAATTATATTTCTAAGAGAGAAAAAAAAGAAAAATGTAAACATTGAAAATTTAAATAACTTGCTATAATTTAAGATAAAAAAAAACTTAAAAAGCAGAAAATGACAATAATGCAAAAACATGAAAAAAAATCAAAGAAAAACAAATTATTCACCATGTACAAATTATAAAATGTGTGCATATTAGACAGCATAAAGCAATCTTGAAAAGCAATATTTTGCAAGTAAATGGAGAGATACAAAAAAGCATAAAAAGGCAATTACCTACATGTATATATATAATAATAAAACTAAAAATAGCAATATTTGTTGTAATTATATAACTAAGGCTAACTGTATGTTCTCTTGAAAAAAGAAAAAAAAAAGAAAAGAAGATGTCTAGTAAAATACTACATGTAAAGTTACTATCTGCATCTGACTTGTCTCCCATAGGAATTGCCATGCGTCCTTTTATATTTTGAACTCCATAGAAAATTGACCCTCAGGCTCAAAATACCCCTATGGTAAATTAAACCCCCTGCCCAATGGAAAAATAAACCTTGTGATAAACTGACACTGTATTTTTTCATTCTATATTCTTACTGGAAAATTATATATTATTTAAAAGCTTACTATAGATTGATATTCAGACATCTTAAAAAGTGGTAGGGGGTATGCATGGTATGAGGTGAAAATGCCATAACGCAGAAAAGAAGTTATTCCATATACCTGTCTTATTATTGAAGCATCATACATGTAACTATTAGGGTAAAAAAGTTTAAATTTGTTTTTAAAAATGTTAAATTATTATCAGTAATCTATTTAAACAGTATTTCATGTATACTTTGTTAAACTCACTAGTTGGGGACTTTAAATAAATATACATAACACATATAGTTTGAATTTAGACAGTGAGTCCTTTACTGTTCCCCTTTAAAACTTGGAAAATTACAAAGCTTGGAGAATTTGTGGCATCTTCCTTGACTAAAAACTTAAACCTGATCCTGGACAGAAGGGCTGCCCAGTAAACATAATGCCCCTGTACTATTGGAGGTGGTTCATAAAAATAGTTCATACAAAAATCTAGTTGTCTTGTGGTGTAGAACCACTAATTAGAGCCCGGTAAAAAAGAACCTACCCAAAAGTAGTACATATTTGAGAAAAAAAAGTTCCTATGCATAGCTGTAACTTTGTTAATCTGTAGAATATTTGGTAATTTCTTTGTATCAAATGAAGCTTAAAAACCTGGGATCACTACTGAACGATTTTAGACTGATTATTATGAATATTAAAAAAAAAGATATGTAAATTTTAATTAAGAGGGGTCATTTTGCCCTTTTCTCAGATCTGAAGTACCTGTTTTGGTACTTCCAATGTTCTGGGAACCAGTTCGCTCTTATATACTGGTTTTTAAGCACCAGTCACAAAAATATACTGCTTTGACAAAAACAGACTGTCACTTTATTTGAACTTAAGATGAATGAGCCACAAAAGCCTAAAGTTGACTCATTTAACATAGAGAGCAAGGGGGATTTAATTAGTGGTTTGTCACCTTTACCAAAGAAACATGGAAAATTAAAAAATCAAAAGTAACAGTCTTACCAAAGAAAATTGGTCTTATTAAATATGTACATTATCATGTTGAATCAACTTTTTAGGCTGAAAATTCTATTGGTGTCAAATAACAACCTCAAATTGCTAAAATATGAATTTTAATAGTGCTTTTTTGGTCATACAGCATGCATTCATTTAAGACTCATTCTGAAGTTTCAGTTTTTGCAGTTTTTGTTACTGAAATCAGTTTAACAATTATATTATGACTTGTCTATAGTTAAAAAAATGGCCTTTGATCAAATTATTTTGTGATTTGTTTACTTTTACTTGTTTTCTTTGTTAACCATTTTGGACTTTGGTATGTACTTGTATAAGAATTTGAATATCTTACTTTTAATGCAAATTCTAACCAAAAAAAAGCAACTTGCCTAGGTGCAATCTGTACAAACCGCTCGTGTGTTCCTGTGTGATACAATAAAAGTAGTTTTTTTACCAAAATTCTCTTTTCTAACATAAGGAAAAAAAGGGGGATGGCAAATTTTTGATTTATTTGATATATGAACTTCCTTATATTTATAGAATAATTATTCCTTGGTATAAATATAACAAGCAGGTGGGAACAACACTTTTTAAGTATAAATTAACAAATGGGGAGTGGTCACACAAGAAAAAGTCTCATTTTCTTCACTAGAAATACCCTGCACAGATTTTATTGTACCAATCATATATTACTACAAGTTCAATTTCAGCTTCAATTTAGTAAAAATATGTTTGGACTAAGGGTTCACATGGTTTTTTATGCTAGGAAAATATCATAGAATAAAATGCACTAAAGCAAAAGTCAATATGGTGAGTTTTGTTCTGTTATAGGTGTTGAACCACTAATTAGGGCCCCGTAAAAAAGAACCTACCCAAAAGTAGTTCATATAAATTGAGAAAAAAAAGTTCCTACGCATAGCTGTAACTTTGTTAATCTGAAGAATATTTGGTAATTTCTTTGTATCAAATGAAGCTTAAAGACCTGGGATCTCTACTGAACCATTTCAGACTGATTATTATGAATATTAAAAAAGATATGTAAATTTTAATTAAGAGGGGTCATTTTGCCCTTTTCTCAGTTCTGAAGTACCTGTTTTGGTACTTCCGATGTTCCGGGAACCAGTTCGCTCTTATATGTCATTAAAGGTATACTGGTTTTTTAAGCACCAGTCACAAAAAGATACTGCTTTGACAAAAACAGACTGTCACTTTATTTGAACTTAAGGTGAAAGAGCCACAAAAGCCTAAAGTTGACTAATTTAACATAGAGAGTAAGAGAGATTTAATTAGTGGTTTGTCACCTTGTGACATGAATAATAATACTGTTGTCAATTTGTTAAACTAAAGGAATCCTCACACAGTATATGCATATGATTTTATTTTACAAAAAAAGTTTGAAAATTATACACTTTAAAAATAGTAAATTTATGTTAAAATTGCTGAAGATAAAATTTAAAAATTACTTTTTCAATATGAGTTTATTCATTTATAAATAGTTGTATATTAAATATGAAAGAAATTAGTGTCATTTGTGCAGAATTTCAAATATCAGAACAGTATTGTAGATCAAAACATAGTTTACTATGTTAAATCTTGATAATTAATCTAGAATATAAATTATCTTGTTGGGTAATCTTAATGTGTATGTTGCTGATTTTATCAGTGGTGTGTGAGACTGTAACACACAGTGAGAGAAGCACTTATCCTTATCATATAAATTACATTATTTGCATAAAATCAACAAGTGTTTGAATAAATAATATATCAGTAAGTTGTAAATTGGATAATGTTCTGGCTATTTAGCTAATTATGTAACCTAGAATATGTTGTTGATTAACTGTACAGCAATTTAATTATACAAATAGTAGTTTATTACTATTAAATACACTCAGGCACACAATGTGTACAACAAGAGCATTATGATTTAGTATACAATATAAAATAATAAATATTAAAAAAAAAAGTATGAAAATTAAGAGATACAAAAATGAGATATATTTAGTTTTAATACTTGATTTATAAGATCAAATTATTTCATGGGCATTATGGGGAATGCCTTTAAACAAAAGAAAGAATACATATCGACTTTTTTCTTAAAAACAAATAAACATGCATTTATACAAATTCCAATATATATATGTATGCGTGTCTGTCAACTTTCAAATTAAAAATTGTGAATCTTTGCTGCATAATTAATTTCTCTTTAGGATATTTTTTCCTGAATCTCTCTGTTCTAGTATTAAATGATCTATTTAATACAAACATAGGTTTATAGATGATAAAAATGTCCACATAGCAACATTTAAATCAATTTTATCCAAAACTATAACCTGGCCTGTTCCTAATTGTGTCCAACATTAATGATACCATTATCATAATGGTGATTTTGATTTGTTCTATAATTTAATACTTTTTTATTTAAACGAAGTTATCATTATGTCCTGTCCCAGTATAACATTGAAAATTAAAAGAGTGTGAATCTTTACATATTTTTTCAAGAGTTTAATTTCTAAGTATTTGCAGGGGAGGTATGAGCTAATGTTTTGTAGAGATATTATTTAAAGGGAACATATATTTATATATATATATATGAATTTCATTTTGTACTAACCCTTTTATTTGAGTTAATGAATAATTATTTATGACATCTTGGTGCTCCAAATATATATGAAATCTTATATTAAAATTTTTTAGACCTTGTCGCAAATTAAAATTCAGTTCAAGAGAAGTCTGAGTCTGCTGTCAGAAGATGTAACCAAAGAAAATAAACAAAATGACAATAATACATAAATAACAACAGACTACTAGCAGTTAACTGACATGCCAGCTCCAGCCTTCTATTAAACTGACTGAAAGATTATGATTTCATCATATGAACATCAGGCACAATCCTTCCCGTTAGAATATCACCACTTAAAAATTATGGCTTGAAGATGTTATCAGATTATTAATGACTTGAAATTAAAGTTGACCATTTGGAATAAAGATCTGTCTATGTAGCTACTAAAAAATCAAACGAATCTGAGGTTAACATTATTTCAGAGCTTAAATCCCCAAAAGATTCATTTAGCTCAAATTTTATGCTGATTAATAGACTCATTTTTGGTAAATACCTAAACAAATGTTATATTGACCTATAAATCTTTTCCAGTGATTACACAGCTGTGCTAAGTTACATTCCCTGCTAATTTTGTTATATAAAGATAAAATAACAACTCTCCACTCAGGATGTACAAATGTAAAGCAATTAAAGGTAACCATATAGCCTTCATCCCAAAGCAAAAGCCAACTCCACAAAGTGAGCTATAAAGGGCCATAAAATAATCATGATAACCAATTTAAGATAATTAAAACAAAAAAAAACAAACTGATAAATAACTAGAAACTGGCACATATATTATGTGGCAGATTGCAAGTCAAATCCTAACCTGGGACAGTGATGTAACAGTACAGCATGATATAAGAACCCGCTTAACTCATCAGATCAATGAATATCTAACACATACATGTAGACCAGCAAGATAACATGAAATTGTATCACAAGGTTCCATACCACAAAAGGAAGGTTGAGATAAATTCCCCCCCCCCCACCCCCTTCCTGTTTGATAAATTGTAAACGGTTGAGATCCCCACCCCTAAACCATATATATTATTGTAGGGGACAATAAAACAAATCAAATGAAATATAGGGGGGGTCACCCCCACCCCTTCCTGTTTGATAACTTGTAAACGGTGAGATCCCCTTCCCTAAACCATATATATTCTTGTAGGGGACAATAAAACAAATCAAATGAAATATAGGGGGAGTCCCCGGGGTCACCCCCACCCCTTCCTGTTTGATAACTTGTAAACGGTTGAGATCCCCACCCCTAAACCATATATATCATCGTATGGGTCAATAAAACAAATCAAATGAAATATATGGGGAGTCCCCGGGGGTCACCCTTACCCCCTCCTGTTTGAGAACTTTTAAACGGTAGAGATCCCCACCCCTAAACCATATATATATATTCTTGTATAGGACAATAAAACAAATCAAATGAAATATAAGGAGTCTCTGGGGTCACACCCTCCCCCCCTTTTTTTTTTGAAGTCAAGATCCCAACAAAACTCATTAGAAAACACAATCATTTCAAATTTTCATTGTCATCAAATTCTTTATAAGCAAATGAGATCGGACAGTTATAATGGGGAAAATTATAGGGGTAGTACCACAGGGGCTTTGTTTGGGAGACTTTGTAACAGCATCCTGTTACAATTATGTATTTTTTTTAATTTCATTTTATGCGTTTGGGATTTATGGGACTTTATTAGAAAAAGGGGGGGATTTTCAACACTTTGGACAATAACTCAAAAACGCTTTACCAATGTCCATGAAACTTTGGTGAATTGTTTATGTCTATTGATGTAAACTCTCTTTCGTTTTTTTTATTATTTCATTTTATGCGTTTAGGATTTATGGGACTTTATTAAAAAAGGGGGGGGGGGTTCAGTTTTCGGATAGCTCAAATTCCTTTTAACCTTTCCCCACATTTTAATAACACATCATTAGGATTGACAGAAGAAAGCTCCCTTTCAATTTAGAAAAAAAAATGGCCATGTTGTTTCAGGGTAGTAGTACTTTAACCATTTGAATTAAGGCAATTTTTCACAATTTGTATTTAAGGAAATTATTAATGCCTTCTTTTCCAATTTCTCTATGCCCAATAAGGGTGTATCATGCGCTCTAAGCCCAGCTGTTTATTGATATTTTTGCCCAGTTTTCAAGTTGGTCCAAATCTGGGTCCAAATTAAATTTTGTTGATTTCAACAAAAAAATTGTATTTTTGTGGTTCTTTGATATGCTGAATCTTAACGTGTATTTGGATTTTTAATTTTGGGCCCCATTTTCAAATTGGTCCACATTGAGGTCCAAAGGGTCCAAAATTAAACTTTGTTTGATTTCATCAACAATTGAATTCTTTGTGTTTTTTTTATAAATTATATGCTGATACATACCATGTATATTGGACCATAACAAGTATGTTATGTCATTGATGTTTGTAGACAAAACGCTTGTTGGGTGTGTAAAATTATACCCCTGATATCTTGAAATACTTTTTTATTTGTGTGTCTTGAATGTGTAAATGGGGTCAATCCTGACATTATTGTATTATCTTAAACACTACAATAGAGAAAACAGCAACACATTTCACCTAGATCTATGCTACAAATGAGCAAATATAACTGATCATGACTGCAAAAAAGGTGAACATGAATATCAACATAACATTTTGTTAGAAGAGCATTTCATACTGTTAGTAGTCTCTTGCTCTATTGAATTTTAAATGTTTTATATAGTGAAGGAAAAACTTACTTCACATTTGAAATTATTTGCAAAAACTCAGTATATATATACAAGGGACTCTACTCAGTACAAGGGGGAGATATTAATTTTTCCTGCAAGAATAATTGAATGACTTATTTTTTTATTGTATTTCAGGAACTAAGAAAAAGATATCAAACGATGAAGGTGAAGTTGATAATGAACCAATTGCAAAAAAGTCAAAACATGACAAACATTATGCAGAACTTGAAGGGAATGCTTCGGATAGTGATGATGAACCTTTGTCAAAATTAAAAATAAGTAACAATGGTGAAACCGGTGGATGTGAAAATTTTATACCTCAACAGCAAAGACAAATCGGTCAATTAAGTCCAACTCAAGAAAATACAAATACATCTGTGTTTGCTGAACAGATAATTTCAGCACAGGAACAAAATGTGAATAATGAAGGTGGAAAACTTGTTCTAAATTCATGTCTATCATCTTACACGGATAATAAAACCACACTGAAGGATTCTACAAATGTCTCCATATCAGCCATTAACAGCAGTAATACAACTGATGAAAATACAATTACAACTGTTGTTGCTGAACAGATAATTTCAGCACAGGAACAAAATGTAAATAATAAAGGAGAAGAACTTGTTCTAAATTCGTGTCTAACAACTGACACAGATAAAGTTTACACCACACTGAAGGATTTTACAAATGTCTCCAAATCAGTCAGCAACAGCAGTGATACAACTTTGAAGACACCACTAAAACCTTTGATTTCTCTGTTTCCAAATTTTGATGAAGATCCATCTTTCTATGGATTACAAGATCATGCACAATCTGCACTTGACCATGATTACCATGTTCAAGTGGTAGCAGAACCATATGAGAATATGAATTTCTTTCAATCATCCATGGATTCATGTACATATACCAGCAAAGAGCAAGAAATAATTCAAGATCCTATGCCCAACCTGACCTGTCAAACATTGCAACCACCTGATCAGGAATTTTCAAAACATCAGACATTATCCGAACAGCTTGATTTCATTGAAAAGCAAAATGGAACCATACTAGAGGCACAGAACATTGCGTTTGAACAAATATCAAATATTTCAATATCTATGGACACTGTACAATCAAATTTACAATATTTAATAAACCTGATCAAATGTAGGAGCACGGTTAAAAGCAGTAATAAACAAACACCTGTGACACCAAGAGGAGATAGAGTTCACCTAGAGAAGACATTAGATATCAACTGTCAGATACCAGTCGTCGTAAGATCAACAATAAACCCAGAGAATATCAGGATAGGCAACTCAAATTTTGAGATGAGCTATGATAAGTACTGCAACATTTTACAAAGAAACAGTAACCTTCCAACTACATTTGCAGTAAAATTACTTTCTGTTTTGTTCACTGATAACGAACTATTTGAGAGAAATGTCACAGGAAGGGTCATACACGATAATGTCCAGAGGTCAAAACTTAACCCCATAAAGTTAGATGCTATTGAAAACCAACTTCGTTTACAGTTTCCACAATTTATGGATTCTAAGGAGAACAATGACAAAATATGGATTGCAATAAATGGGAAATGCAGAAAAACAACTGCTAAACTTAACAAGACTGTGTTTTCAGATCCAATCTAAAGTTCAATATTTTTCTTAATTAGTTCATGCTTGTTTAACCTCTTGGCAGAGTTTCATATGATCTATTGTAATCATTTTGTTTCAATTTCCAACATGAGCTTTATCTCTGAATTCTTATGGTCAAGTTTAAACATAATTGTCAACTCTGAATTTGCAAGGTCAAGTTTAAACAAAATTGTCAATGTCTGTATTTTAAAGAATCTTAAGAATTAATATTGAAAAAATTCTGGCTTATTTTTATAGGTTCCTGAAACCTCTTATTGGCTGTCCCTCTTTTGATATCTGATCTGAAACACTTGGAGCAATTTGAACTAAAATTATTATTAAATTCCCTGATTGGTTCCCTTGTATTTAAGCACAACTCGTCCTCAACAGCTTGATAGATATTAATGAAACTTTACACAGTTGAAGGACACAACCTGAGAATGTGCATGAAGGAAAATAATTCTGGTCTGAAATATTTCAACAGAGACAATTGAACTTACTTATTTTATTAACTATGGGGGGGGGTATCCTTTAGTTAGTTGACTCACAGTTCTAAATTCCTTTTTTCACATATATATATATAACAAATAAGGAGATGAGATATATATATATATATATGGTATGATTTCCAATGAGACAACTTAACTATCAACTAGAGTAGAGACACATTGCATGGATTTGATCAACTTGGGTAACCATAGGACTTTAAACAGTGAGCTATAGATTTTTATTTTATTCAAAATATTAGTAGACACAATAATCTGTAATGGCAGATTCTTGATCCTATGAGTTAAAAGGTACATTGTATTTTATTTGACCTGATGCATAAGAACCCAATATACCAATATACTTCTTTCTTTAATTTAAGAAGCATGTAATGATGGGATGATTCATTAATATTTTGATATTTTTAATGATACTTGTACATGTAATAGTGATTTTAAAGGTAAAAATGTTGGAACATAAGGTAAAATATTTTATTTTTGTATCACCTTGAAGGAGTCAAAAAGCAAGACATAGGTATATAAAAAAGAAGATTTGGTGTAATTGCCAATGAGACAACTCTTCACAAGAGACCAAATGACATAGAAATTAACAACTATAGGTCACATGCTGTTTATGGCAGCGGTGTCAACAATGTATTAGTTTGGGATTAGGTCTAGTTTATGGTGATTCACTAGTGATAGGTCAATGATATTTGGTACGCAGTTGTCTTAGCTTTGGCACATCTCATTTACATGGAGATTATTTGGCCCTGCCCTCTCAGTTATGGTCTATTGACTCTGAAACGTTTGCTTAAGATACATGTATTAGTTTGTGATTATGTCAGTTTATGATGAACCATTAGTGGTAGGCCAATGTTTATTGGTATTCAGTTGTATAAGCATTAGAACATATCACTTCCATGGAGAATATTTGGCTTCACCCGCTCAGTCATGGTCTATTAACTTTGAAACTTTTGCTTAGTTCACATGTATTTGTTTGTGATTAGATCAGTTTAAGATGAATCGCTAATGTTTAGTCAATGATATTAGGTATGCAAATTTATTGGCATTTGCAAGTCTCTTTTCCATGGTGATTATAATCATGGTTTATCGACTTAGACACTTTTACATAGTTTACAAGTTTATTAAGTGTTTAGGTTTGTTTAAAGGCATGGACTTATGATAAGTCAATGGTATTTGGTATGCAATTGAATTAGAATTGGCACATCTTTTATACATCTCATTTCCATGGGGATTGTTAAGCCATGTACCTTCAGTAATGGTACATTGACTTTGAATATTTGAATAACTTACATGTTAAAGTATTGCTATTTTGATTTCAAAATTTGCATTATTAGAATTACAGAAAGGCGAGACATATTTCTGTGTTAACAGTAAAAGAAATGCCAGTTTATATCAAATATAGCTCATCATACATCTTTGAAGATGGTGAATTATTTCTTTGCTTTTTCTTTTGTACATAAAATGTTGAGTAGACTTTTTGTTTGTTTAGCTTTCATTATTTTATGCATGTCTTTTCTGAAGATTTATGGAATATCCTTTGATATTGTTCAAAATAAAGGCATGTTCAGAATATGTGGATATTTTTAGAGAAATATAAAGTAGCATAATTGTTCAGTAGTTCCCTCGGTTTTAGTTTGTTATCCCGATTTTGTTTTTTGTCCATGGATTTATGAGTTTTGAACAGCGGTATACTACTGTTGCCTTTATTTGAAGTTTATATCAACAAAATTCTTTATTTTTTGTTTACATTTTTGCTCAGGTGTTTATCATTGTGCAACAACTTGTGTTTAGGAATATTTTTGCAGACATTTCAAAAGAGTTCTTTTTTTCATATTTCCTAAATTAATTCAAATCAAATAGTTATTGAATTACTTCATTGTTTTATGAAGTGAATTACTTCATTGTTTTATGAAGTAACAAATTATACTCAAAAAGGGAACTTTTCCAGTGTGACAGTACCAGCCATCAACTGGTTGAAAAAGTAAAATCCACATTTAATAGATAGAAAGATATATGTAGTGTGCTATTTTCATTTGCATGTTTCACTTTACTCATTTGGAGTACTTTGAATATATATATATATTCTGAATTCATTCTTGAGATTTTTTAAAATTAAAATATTCATAGTTTTGCAAGTACATTTGAAGGAGATAGATTTTAGTGGTAGATGTACATTGTTACAGGTGTTGGGTATTATTAGAAGAATTAGTCAAGGTTATTAGATATATGTAATTGATTTTGTTGTTTATTTAAGAATTGAATGCTTCTTTTTGTAAATTTATTGGGGTGTAAAAGCGTTGACCGAAGTACCTTTTGTACGGAAGCGCTTCATTCTAAAAATGTACTTCGATCAAGGCTTTTACACCCCTATAAAATTACTAAAAGAAGCATTCAATTCTTATAATTACATTTTTTGCTAGAATCATGAGAAAAAACGATTTTATTTAATATTTCTAATATTTGCCTGTGCACTTTTTTGTGTACGCACGTGCTATCATGAATGTTACACCATTGTGCTATGAAGAATGACGCTAGATTGCTGTTAGCCAATCAAATTAGCGGATTATATTGAAATATACATGTAATGTAATTATTCAATAATATATGTTATAAACTAAATATGTTCATTTTTATGAAATGCATTTTTAAATAGGAAAGTGAAATTGTCATTTTTTTTTGAATTCACAAAAGAGTAGTTTTTGATGTTTGAATGTGAAAATATCTGCTATATGTCTGCATTATTATGCCATTATACATTGTATTTGATGGAAGTGCTCTTGAAATGATTCAAGGGTATAAATATCAAATAAATACTAACATAAATTTATAAAATTTTGTGAAAATTTCTTACTGACAACAAACATTGAAGCAAATAGTGATTTCAGAAAATGTTAATTTTCAATAATGCTGCTATTTTTTTGTGATGTTGCAATTTTCACAATGATAAAAACATTGCATTAATTTCTGATTTTGCAGTATTGTTTTTTATAAATTGTCAAATGTTTATAATGTAAAACTTTTCAATGCCCCTATTTAAAAACCATTTCTTATCACTAATATCATTAACATCAGTGGAGGTCAGTTGAGGTCAGTAGTCATAAAACTGGCAAATTATCCCATTAATAAAATGTAAAGCACTGTCCACATGTTTTTATCTTTAACACCAAGAAGCCATTAAATGTAATCAGATATCCTTCATTTATCATGCTTCACCATATGATAAGGTCAGATTCCTGAAAGACCCCCTTAATTATTAGAAATATATAACTTTGCATCAACCATAATAGCTTGGTGTTACTAATTATAATCAGTATGTATTAAAATGACAACTGGTTAGATTGTATCTTCTCTATAGAGTACAGAATATTAAAAAGTAATTTTGATGGTGAAATGTTGTAAAAATGGTTTTTGCAACCTGCTACCCAAATACAAATTTACAAGAAATATATTGATTAATCTAATGGTTTGTACATGGAGTTTAAAAGTTAATTGTGAAGAATATAGGTAAGCTGTACAACATGTATTATTATAGAACTGCATGTGATATGAAAAAGCTGAAGTTAAAAAATGAACATGTATATGCTATGATTGTATCTTGGAAATAAACAATGAATATGAACATGAATATCAGTTTTTTATTAACCATTGAAAAAAAAAAAAAATAAAAAGCAGTTTGTATAAAAAAGAAGATTTGGTGTAATTGCCAATGAGACAACTCTTCACTAGAGACCAAATGACACAGAAATTAACAACTATAGGTCACCGAACGGCCTTCAACAATGAGCCAAGCCCATACCGCATATATAGTCAGCTATAAAAGGCCTGAAATGACAAATGTAAAACAATTCAAATGAGAAAACTAACGGCTTAATTAATGTACAAAAATATGAACGAAAAACAAATATGTAACACAGCATCAAACGACAACCACTGAATTACAGGCTCCTGACTTGGGACAGGCACATGTATCACTAGCGGATTTAGGGGGGTTTAGGGGGGGGGGGGGTTCGGGAAAACCCCCCCCCGCTTGGAAATCGTAAAAATGTTTTGACCAAAAATTTGTGAACTTACTGTACAATCTTTGTTCAATATCGATTTCCTTCAAACTTTGTATAAATTAAGCTAATTAACAAAGTGGCATGTTATCATAAGACTCTTGTTATATACACAATATCATAATCACATTGACCCCGGGGTATACCTGTTTAATGAGTCCTGGCTACAAATTTAAAGGATTAATGTATGTCATAATTCCCGACGTTTTCGCTACTGAGAAAAAAGTAAAATATCGTAAAATAAAGGAATTTTTTTATCTGTTACTTTAAATGATAAAAACAACCTTTCACTGCAACTTGTCTGATTGATACGTACATGAAAAATATGTTAGTCCAAGCTCTATCACATCTAGTTAAAGGGTTTTTTAAACATAAAGAGAAGTCTTCATTTTCACGATAGAAACTCGATTCTCTTTCAAATGATTTTTAAGAATATGTTCCTTTGTGTGATAATTTTTTGTGATCTTAAAATGAAATCTGTACAGGGTATGCCTCTTCTGAAAGTAGAAAAACATAATTTTTGGCACAAAAAATATCGATTTTTTTTCGCCTCGCTCTGCTCGTCATATCTTCCACATTTACATGACCAACAAGTCTCAACATTTATTTTTCTAACAAAGATTTTAGTTATAAATCAAACAAACAAATATCAATTAAATATAAGTGGGTTTCGCAAATGTCTGACCGTATAAAAGAATATGTACAAAGGGTTCAATGACGGTCACAGCGAACCCCCCCCCCCCCCCCCCCCCACTCGAAGCTCTGGATCCGCGCCTGTGTATGTAAAGTTGCCTTTGTATTCAATTCATTTATACACGAACAAGTGTCACTGAACAAAAGATTTTAGTTATTACTTTTCAAAAGTTTGACAGTTTTTATTCAGATTTCAGGTAATTTGGGTCAGACTTTAATTATGCATTTTTATATTTGCATGTGGAAGATATAAATGTGCAGTATGTTGTAATAGACGGTTGGTATCTGACTTTGACCACTATTTCAGGTTCATTTATGTCAATCCTTCAATGGTTGTTCAAATTATGCTGTATTTGATGTTTGTTTTTTGTCTATTTTTATGCCCCACCTACGATAGTAGAGGGGCATTATGTTTTCTGGTCTGTGCGTCCGTTGGTCCGTCTGTCCTTCCGTTCGTCCGTCCGTCTGTCCCGGTCAAGGTAGTTTTTGATGAAGTTGAAGTCCAATCAACTTGAAACTTGGTTCACATGTTCCTTATGATATGATCTTTCTAATTTTATTGCCAAATTAGAGTTTTGACCCCAATTTCACGGTCCACTGAACATAGAAAATGAAAGTGCGAGTGGGGCATTCGTGTACTATGGACACATTCTTGTTTTATATAAATTAGGCGGATGTTTTTCTGTTGTTTGAATTGTGGTAAGCTGATTGTTTTGGGCTCTCGATAGCTTACCATGTGATGTGGGCAAAGGCTGTGCATTGAATTGCGTACATAAATAAAAGTAAATAAAGGATAGGAAATCCATGTAATTAAAAAATGACAAAAACAGAATGCTAATTCTTTAGTAAACAGTTTAAACAGTTTCAGCCTTATTGCTTCACAGACTTTCATTTGAGACCCTGCATATTAGTCTGATGATTTTTTGCAGAGTTATGGTCCTTGGACCTAGAAAATTCACACAAGTAATCAGTTTTCCACACTTTTTTTCGTCATCCTAAAGATATTAATTTGATATTTAGTATTTAGTTTTACCATGACAAGACTTTATTAACAGATCAAGTTCGAGTTTTTTTCCGGTCTGAGAATACTTTTGCAGAGTTGTGGTCTGTGGACAAACAAATTACTCAATTAATTGATTAATAAGTGTTCTGCACTTTTTCCATGGTTCTTGAATATATTGATTTGATATTTGGTATATAATTTAACCATGACAAGTTTATACAGATCAAGTTCCAATATTGTTCTGATACTATATGGTTATTGCATGAATATTTGGGAATATTGTCCCAAGTAGAATTTTATATTGCAAGAGCTTGCAAGTTCTTTTATTGTATAGCAATATAATATTTGAAAGTGAAAATTGGTTTAAACTAAGATTTTGTCGTTGATGACGTCATGAATTTCGAAGATTTATTGCACTAATGCAATATTGAAATTTATTGCACCCTAACTTTTGGTTACTTTCTGTGGGAAATATTATATTGCTATGCAATAAAATGAATTTTCATTCGGTAGGCAACTATGTACTATCCACGCTGGTCTGTGTCCATACTTGGTTTGGTAGTTTTACCCTTTATCTTGAAAAGTATAAATTTACAAATCATCAAAGAACACTTGAAACAAGATGAGACGGAAAATAAAAGCAATCTTCATGCCAGACTAAATAGAAAACAAATAAATTACTACATCATTGAAAACAAATATACCATATGGACAACCAGCGAACAATTCAATACTTAAATTTAATGAGAATTTAAATAATTCTGTTAATGTCAATCCAAATCAGAGTACTATTGAGAACTTATACAAGAAGTTAGGTGAAACAAAGTTATAAAAATAAATGAGTAGACAGTAGCAAATTATTGCCAATAATTTCCTGTCAGGAGTTTATGAAATTCATGACTGAGTTATACATTACTCAGTACACAAGCATTCAATTATAAAATGTATCAAATAAACATCAAACATTGCTTTATGAGTACTTGCAATGTCAGGCGTGTTTATATTAAATATATAGCTTTAATATATTAATCTCAAGATCTGTATACTTTTTGGTGATGATTCAATGTTTTATTTTAGAGTTATTGAGTTTTTTGTAAAAAAGGGGGGTGTTTAATCCACATGTCACGCCGTATCTCAGTAACTATTTAAGATTATTGCATAAAACTTTACACACTTGTTAGTTATATTAATCTAAAGATCTGTATACTTTTTGGTGATGATTCAATGTTTTATTTTTGAGTTATTGAGTTTTTTGTAAAAAGGAGTTTGTTTTTTTCACATGTTGCATCGTATCTCAATTACTATTTAAGATTATTGCATAAAACTTTACACACTTGTAAGTTATATAAATCTGAAGATCTATTTACTTTTTCGTGGTGATTCTTTATTTTATTTTTCAGATATTGATTTTTTTGGTAAAAAAGGGGGTGTTTTTTTTCAAATTTCGTGCCGTATCTCTATTGCTTAAAACTTAACACGTTTATGTTGCGACTGGTTTCCATATACATCTTATATTTTAAAACTTCCTATTGAGCTGGAATAAGGAATGAGTCTGGATATATTAACCATGACATCTTGTACAACCCCGTGTTATGCCAAAAACATTTATTACGGTTTTTCACAAGACTACGGGCGTATCATGCGCTCTTGGCGCAGCTGTTTATTTTGTTTTTAATGGGTGACGTCTACTCTCTATCAAATTCACATACTGCAGTTTACATTTGTATTTGCTTCTTCTTCATTATCTACTTATAAGAAATGTTTAAAATATTTCGTTATCAAACAATTTTTTTTCTAGCATTTTCCCTAATTTAATTCCATTCTAATATGATTATTTATTTATATGTATGATTGTCCAGAAGGCCATATGTTAAGTTAAATTGTTAGAACTATAACAATCTTTTAATTAGTATTAAATAGAGTAGAGATCGTTTGCACACTATTTTTAATTGCAAGTAACTTTTACAAATTTATCCTGTTGTGATCTTTGATCAAATCATCGTCTGCTAATTTTTGACATGAATTAATACATGTCTAGGTAAACAGTTTACTTAAATTGTATCTCTATCATTTACTGCGGTCAAGCAAAGTTCAATCCTGTATGCATCGCAGCTAGTTGATGAATTACTTTTATTGCTTATGTGGTTTAGATGTGTTAAATGTAAAATCAGCTGCTACTTCATAACTAATCAAAACATTATTAAATGGTATATATATACATGAAATGATTAAAGAATATAAAAACTATTATAAAAAAATTCTACTTGCATGTAACAATAAAAGCGCATTTTAAACTTATTGAATTAGTTATCAAATCTTTGTTTTTGTAATAAATATAACTTGATTGTGCACTAGCATTACATTTTGGAGTGTACGAATCATAAAATATTCTTTGTAAAAATGAACATTTGCAATTTCAAAACAATTCATATGCAGCTTATGTTTACTTAATACTATAAATAACAAGCTTTTTTATGAGCTTATAAAAGCTCTTATAAAAGCTCTTAATAGTAAACTCACAGTTGATTTGCTTTTTGATTGACATTTATTGGATTTTGATTGCTTCTTAATGGAAGAAGCTTCTCTAAAAGGCTCCAGGCATCCCCCGAGCATGCTTGGGGGAAGCTCACTAGAATAAATATATGTTCCCTTAGGAACTACAATAGAAGGATTTCTGAAATTTGGTTTCAGGGTTAAATAAGTCAGCTATACTGTGTGATGCATTTTCAGATTCATCACTCGACAACTTCCTGTTTTACCAACACTTGCATGACTTGTATGATTTTACACATGATAGCCAAGTTGAAAGTTGAAAACTAACAACCTAATTTATGTACAAAAAAATTGAAAACAGATATGTTACACATAAACAAACGACAATCACTTAATTATCGGATCCTGACTTAGAACAGGCACAACCATAACAAATTGGCAGGGTATAAGGAACTTTGAAAATATTTAGTTTTTGTGGTTTGGTCTATTTTCCGGATACTGTAAGCAATAAGGCCCCTTTATTTAGTGAATGAAATAATTGTAAGATGCACTTAGCTGTCTGTCATATTTTATATGAACTTGACCTCATTTTCATGGTTCATTGGTCAATGAAACACTGCATTGTTTTGTCAGTTTATCATATGTTTAAAGTTACAGGTAGATTATATTTGGTAGATATGAAACAATTGTAAGTTGTGCATGTCTGAATTGCAGATTCATATATAAACCATGACCGCATTTTATTGTTCTTTGGTCAATGATAAGTTTTCTTGGTTTTGTCATTTTATCAGGCCACATTTAAAAGAATGTCTGTTTCCCCTCCCCCGGGTCTACCCTTTGTAAACAGACCAGGAAGGCAGGTTCTTTTTAGCTCACCTGACCTGAAAGGTCAAGTGAGCTTTTCTCATCACTTGGCGTCCTTCGTCTGTCGTCCTGCGTCCGTCGTCCGTAAACTTTTACAAAAATCTCCTCCTCTGAAACTACTTGGCCAAATTCTACCAAACTTGGCCACAATCATCCTTGGGGTATCTAGTTTAAAAAATGTGTGGCGTGACCCGTCAAACCAACCAAGATGGCCGCCATGGCTAAAAATAGAACATAGGGGTAAAATGCAGTTTTTGGCTTATAACTCAAAAACCAAAGCATTTAGAGCAAATCTGACAATGGGTAAAATTGTTGATCAGGTCAAGATCTATCTGCCCTGAAATTTTCAGACGAATCGGTCAACCTGTTGATGGGTTGCTGCCTGTGAAATGGTTATTTTAAGAAAATTTTGCAGTTTTTGGTTATTATCTTGAATACTATTATAGATAGAGATAAACTGTAAAAGCAATAATGTTCAGCAAAGTAAGACCTACAAATAAGTCAGCATGACAAAAATTGTCAGTCGACCCCTTAAGGAGTTATTGCCCTTTTTGGTCAATTTTTAACAACTTTTCATCTTTTTTTGTAACTTTTTTAAAAATATTCTTCTCTGAAACTACTTTGCCAAATTTAACCAAACTTGGCCACAATTATCATTGTGGTTTGTAGTTTATAAAATGTGTCCGATGACCCAGCCTACCAAACAAAATGGCCGACATGGCTAAAATTAGAACATAGTGGTAAAATGCAGGTTTTGCTCTATATCTTTGAAACTAAGACGTTTAGGGCAAATCTTTCAAGATTTAAATGTCCATCAGAATAAGATATATCCCCTCACAAATTTTCAGTTGAATTGGACAACCTGTTGTTGGGTTGCTGCCCTAAAATTGGTGATTTTAAGGTAATTTTGCAGTTTTTGGTTATTATCTTGAATACTATTATAGATAGAGATAACTGTAGACAGCAATAATGTTCAGCAAAGTAAGATCTACAAATAAGTCAGCATGATCAAAATTGTTAGAGGACCCCTTAAGGAGTTATTGCCCTTTATAGTCAATATTGAACAACTTTTCGTCATTTTTGTAACTTGTATAAAAATCATTTCTAAAACTACTTGGCCAAATTTAACCAAACTTGGCCACATTCATAATACTAGGGTAACTATTTTAAAAAAAAGTGTCTAATGACCCCGCCTACCAACGAAGATGGCCGACATCAGTAAACACATTAACAGGTGAGCGACACAGGCTCTTGAGAGCCTCTAGTTTTTTTTTAACTGGATGTGATTGTCATAGCATGGTCACATGAATGGTTTGACTTGTCCAGTCCAGGCCACTTATCAGTTGTTTGTGCTCAATTTGAGTGTATTTATTTAGATTATCAATCCTTCTGCTTTTAACCAAAAATGGAAACAAATTATTTTCAGGAAAAAATTAATTTCGATTTTTTTGTGGAAAATATTTTTTTGACCCGGGCGCTTATTTTTGACCCGTGTGGGGGGAGGGGAAACAAACATATTTTTAATTTTGGCCTTAGAATTTTTAAGCATAGGTCTACTTGTTGTATGGAATGACTACAAGGTATCATATAAAAAAAGATGTCTGCCTACCAAGGTTAATTTTACTGTGATACATGTAGTAGTTATTTTTGTCATTAAATGATGTTTACCCTTTTATGTGTAGGGCAAGAACTTGAAAGATAAAGGGGAAACTATAAACAGAAGAAATTAGCAACAAAATAAGATTTACAGAGGTCAACAAAGCCTAAATGGTAAGTCCACTGTTATAATAGTTTTTTTCCTTGAATAATGATTAAATATTTATTAAAATAAGATGTGGTATGATGAAAGAGAAAACTATCCATCAGAGTTCAATTTAGTGGATGTAAGCATTGTAATTACTTATTAGAGGCCATTGATGACCTGTAAGTAATGAGAAAACCCATACCTTATACATTTTATAGTAATCTATAAAAGTCAACACTAACCAAATTTAAAACAGAGCATCAATTCAAACGTCAAATATACCAGACTAATTTATAAAAACAAAAAATTATGAAAAATAAAAATGACGGATATGAACCAACATCAACCACTGAACTATGTTCAAGCTCCTGATATTAGACAGGTATAATATGGCTGGGTTGATATAAAAATAAGAAACACTTAGTAGTCTGATTTCCAATGAGACATTTCTCCAATAGAGATCAAATGACATTTAAGGAGGCTCTAGGGTATAACAATTTCAGAAAAATGTTTAATATTTTTTTTTCATAACTCATTTTATTTATAACTTTATCATATGGTACACCAAATCATTCAAAACAATCAATTCGGTTTGGCCCAAGATGACTTTTAAAAATGCATATATCATTGAAAAAGCTCCAAATTATCTCCCTTTGGTGCAAAAATGCCATTTTTTGGCATTAGAAATGTAATATCTTATTTAACTCATCGGTGGCCTATATTTTTTTATTATAATTTTAAATAAGCTGTACTTTAACTAAACTATTATAAAATTTAAGCGATTTCTGTAATTTAGTACTTGAATATTTATAAGATTAAAGTTTATCATATTAATCATAAACATGATAAAATAGCCATTTTATTGATCTCTTCACTGATAATTTTTGAGTTTGTGTATTTGTAGGTCAGACATCTCGATTTTCATGGTCATCATTCACAGATCAATACTGAACGGAAAACTTAAAGCTGATATTTTTCTCCATAGTGCGACTTTTTTATTAATTTGAAATGGAACATGTTTTTTCCTACATTTATTTGAAAGAGGAAATTTCAACATGATGACTATAAACAAAAAGGAGTCATATCATCACGATCATTGATGCACAAGAACTTGATCATATAAATACAACAATGTAATTATCAATTGAAAGATGGAACGAATGAACAAGATATTAGAATGTTGTTGTCCAAATAAACTTGCTTTGTCTTCTCATTTGAATCTCTCCATTCAATAAAGATGTACAGAGGAAGATCTTTGAAGAACAGATTGAAAAAATGTTTTGTCTAAGAATTGCAGGAATATTCTAGTGAATGAAATTATTTATTGACTTCACTCTTATATAGTGGACTGAATAATTGTACATAGCAAGTTGTGAATAAAGAAAGCAAAAACTTTAACAAAAAGTGTTTATATTATAAATTTGCAAATATAAGCATACTATTATGTACACCACAAAGGTATATATAATTCAAATTGTTTGCCTATACAAGTATTGCAATGAACCTATAACAAAGAAAATCTTACCTCATGAAAAGAGTGAACTATTCAGTCAGAATATGAAATATTTTTTCAGTTCTATTTTTCATAATAGAATAAACAAGACAAAGATTTCAAAACAATATTTTTTTCATTTATTTAGAAATTTCATCATTTTGTTTCAGTTAAAGGACTTTATTCTTTGACTGTAAAATATTATTATTATACATTCCAAAATAAGAATAATCTTTCTTGTCAAATAAACAAATAAAAAACATGTTTGTGACAAAATTTTTTTTTTTATATATATGTATATATAAAAAATATAAAAAACTCGTATACATTTAAAACATTTTACTACCAAACAGCATTCATTGTAACATACACATAACTATATATTTATATATATATATTTATAATTTTAATCCCATAGGATTTTATTTTGTCACATGGGATATTAAAAATCCCATAGGATTTTTTTTGTCCCATGGGACAACAAATATCCCATGGGACTACAATAATCCCATGGGACCAAAAAAAAATCCCATGGGATTTAACCAAAATCCCATGGGATTTAACCAAAATCCCATGGGATAATGGTAAATCCCATGGGATTTTGCCCTGTCCCATGGGATATTGAAAATCCCATGTTTTTATAATTCAAATTGCAAAATAAATATGACAGTAACAGTATAAAACCAATGAAATTATTGAATCCCATGTAATTCCGCACATTTTGTTATATACATGATATTGTAGCTCTTGTTTGAGGCGGCGGCGGATTTGCAAATGAGTGTTTTGCAAATTAAAAGTGTCCAGTGTTTATAGATACATTCAGAACGAGGTAAACAATATTCCATTCAAATGCGTCCGATATTATTTGGCTTGTTGACAGGTTATGTGGTATGGTATCTTATGCTTATAAGGGGCGTTAACAAACAAAATCAATATTTGTTTTGATAAATCAAAAAATCAATAGCCTTGGCCTTGTATTTTTGTAGGAATACCTGTTCAAGGTATGAAAATAGATTATGTGATGTATTTTCGTGGACTATAATTAGCATCTATCGGAATATTTAAAACATGATTTACCTACCTAATCAAATGAAAAGAAATCATGGGAAAATGGCCTAAACCTCTTTCGAACTTGATTTGTAACTTATCATGATAAAACTATATACCAATAATCAAATCATTATCTTCAAGCATGACAAAAAAAAATGCGGAACACTGGTTATTTGAGTGAATTTTCTAAGTCCAAGGACCATAACTCTGCATAAAATTATCAGACTGGAATAAAACTCGAACTTGATCTGTAACTTGTCTTGATTAAACAATACATCAAATATCAAATCAATATCTTCAAGCACGAAGAAAAAGTGTGGACAACTGATTTGCCTGACTGACGGATGGACAGACAGACAGATAGACGTCATTTGGTCGTTTGCGGAGAGTTGTCGCATCGGCAAATACACCACATCTTCTTTTTTATCAGATGTATTTTATTAAATTGAATTTATAATATTTATTACATGTAACCAAGTATGTTTTAAGCATCAACAACAACTGCAGTTCCTTCAACTGTAACAACAAAAGGTGTACAATCCTGTATCGATGATATTCGTATTACATGCGATCAAACTTTATGCACAACAGACTTGAAAATGTTTTGCCCGGTTACTTGTAATATTTGTAGTAAGTATTTTTACATTAAAGATTAACGTTCAGTTTGCATGAATATTATAGCTCGATCTACCTGCAAAATTTGATGGTTCGGGAATTTATGTCAGATTTTGGGA
>NC_092354.1:7794185-7840735 GCF_963676685.1 Mytilus edulis
GTAAACGTCATTTAGGGAGAGAAATAAAATAATTTTGTCGTTCGAGGTATATTCAAAATTACAATTTCACATTGGGTATGGTGGTATACAGGGTTAACTATAAAAGAGTTTTGATAGAACTAATTTCAGAAAAAGACCGAGATTTAAAATTATCCAGAAATTATTTAGAATTTTTAAGTATCCACATATGGTTAATACCAATACGCCAGTAAACAAATAAGAGAGCCGTGGTGTAGGGGTTAGTGCATCTGACTACTAACACAAACGTTCCTGGTTCGATTCCCGTTCCGAGATGAAAATTTCAGGGACTGAATTTTCGGCTCTCCCTTGACACCATTTGCGAGTATGGTCTTGAGGAGACGATGATAGTCCGTCGGAAGGGGGCGATAAATGGCTGACCCTTGTTAGGAGAGAGCCACATCTCTTGTGCGTAACATACACCCTTGAAGATTTCGAAAAGGAGCAGGCTAATGCCGCTGCAAAGCAGCACTTGCACCCGCAAAGTGGGAAGGGATTTAAATAAGTTGCAAAACTTGTTTCCCAATCCATTATAAATAAATATGTTTAAACTAACAGTTTCCAATCAACTCTACTGTAGAGTCGCGTGTTTGACGTCAGAGCGTTATATATGTACCTACATTAAGCACGACCAAACGTAAATATTTAAAAGTCAATGATGTGTACAAACTTGAAGATAACTTAGGATTCGATTTTAAGCTAAATGAAGTAATCAATTTTATTGATCAATTTATTGGTTTATTTTGCTTTAATTTTTTGTATTGATCTCTTCACTTGGGCTAAAATTATGTGTTGTGTCGTGTACTGTTTTCGAACCTGGCAGGTGGCAGGTGCACTCGACTTCCCTCTTAATCGACAAGGAAGGCGAGTTGATATATAGACCACATTTGTCATTTAATTCGTTAACCATTCGTGAAGATTTACGTAAAAGGAATAAGCTGTATTGATTTTTGTCGTTCTTCATAATTACTCTGTTAAAGCTGTCATTCTGACAGAAGTACATCCCTTTTACTGAGAGCAATATACATGTGCGATGTGAGTATGCACGTTTGTAAACAATCATATAAGATATGTTAACGCATCAGGATTCAATAGATTTTAGTTGGAAGTCATATTTATATATCTCTGTCAATAGCAATACAGTGTCAGACCACGGTTTTACTATCGTCATAAAGTCAATCAGGAACATTTTAGATTTTAGACTATTAGAAACTTCGGAGTAAAACGAAATAACAAAGTGAATAACATTCATTATCTTCCGTATAATATAAGCCCATCGTCTTTTAAATATGCAATTGCGTTTTATACTGTAAAATACCAGATTTTTAACTATTCAACCAAGTAATATAAGCCCACTGTGAATAATTAAGCAATCGATGTGCTCCTAATCACAGGAGGAAGTTGCAGAAAGAAGAAGAAGCAAGCAGAAAATCAAGACATTTTCGATACACTTTGCTTAATTTCGAATTCATTGATATAAAGGAGATGCAAGCATTCATTAGGATCAGGTGCAGATGAAGGATTTTTAAAAGGGGAGGGACGCCATAAAAAAGCCAACCCTTGGAGAAATACAATTTCTATGCATGTCTCAAATTTGTATCTCCAAAAAGGGAGAAAAGAATACCTGTTATTTCTTGTATTGTAGCCGAGATATATTACTACCATGTTTCGTATGATCCTCAAATGTGAATTTATCAAAGCTCCAGATGAATTAGATGATTTAAATTTTACTGATAAACATGATGCATGTGAGTTACTCAGGTTATTTCATATGGGATATTTTTGTCAATTATGTACTTGTTAAAGTACCCCTTTTCAAGCACCTTTTACTAGACCTTTCTTAATAAATGGTGAATGTGTCCATGGGACACAGATGATGCTCCCACTTGCATATCATATAAAGTTATATAAAAGTGACGCTACCCAAAGTTGTACTTGATCTGAGTTTTGTGGTAATAAGTATTGTGTATAAGTGTAAGAACATTTGGTGGAGGCAAACTAAAGTAGGAGATTGGAAACCAAAAATACATTTTTTCCATTTGTGAAGGAGGATAACTCTAGAACAGTAAAAGTGACGCAACCAAAAATGCTTCATCTGCAAAAAACTAAAGTTAGAGAACAGAAACGATTAACTGCTCCGCTGAGCGCAGCAGGATACGCCCACAGAGGTCAACTCCTGAACAGTTGGGGCAAAAAAGGACACAATATTCAAGCTTGATACAGGTCTGAATTTGGATTGTAATTAAATATTTGACATATTATAGGTTTCTGAATAAATGTAGTCAAACAACTTGAAATGTTTATATAATATGAATTGAATTTATATTCAATTTAAGATTTCTGAGTAAATCTGTTGTCAGACTCTTGAGAAGGGAAATGGTGTATATGTCAAAGCGACAACCACCCGACCATAGAGCAAACAACAGCCGAAGGCAACCAATGGGTCTTCAATGTAGCGAGAATTCCCGCACCCGTAGGTGTCCTTCAGCTGGCCCCTAAAGTATGCATAATAGTACAGTGATAATGGACGTCATACTAAACTCCGAATTATACACAAGAAACTAAAATTTAAAATCATACAAGACTAACAAAGGCCAGAGGCTCCTGACTTGGGACAGGCGCAAAATTGCGGCGGGGTTAAACATGTTTATGAGATCTCAACCCTCCCCCTATACCTCTAGCCAATGTAGAAAAGTAAAAGAATAACAATACGCACATTAAAATTTAGTTCAAGAGAAGTCCGAGTCTGATGTCAAAAGATGTAACAAAAGAAAACAAATAAAATGACAATAATACATAAATAACAACAGACTACTAGCAGTTAACTGACATGCCAGCTCCAGACCTCAATTAAACTGATTGAAAGATTATGTCTTCATCATATGAATATCAGGTACAATCCCTCCCGTTAGGGGTTTAGTATCATACTATCATAAAATATATGAGAAGAACATAACCCGTGTCATGCCAACAACAATAACTACAATTTATAAACTTCTAAAGGGAGCGTACATCAAAAGATATTAACAATGCATTAAAGTGTCATGAGAACTGCTGAAAGCATTTTTTAGGTTATTTTCCGAAATGTGGAAAATCCCCCTTTTTTATGAATAAAACCACGTAACTTGGAAACCTAAATTCTATTATTATATAAAATCTAGAATTTATAAAACAAGAGGCTCTCAAGAGCCTGAATCGCTCACCTTAATTTTTTTGGTTAAATCTCTCATCAATGATTATTTTGGCTTTTCAATTGATTTAAATGTTCTTTGAATCGTCCTTTTTTCTTCAAAAGCAAAAAAAAAAATCATTTTCTCCTATGTTCTATTTTAGCCATAGGAGCTATGTTTCTTGACATACAAGGAAATAAAATATAAAATTTATACTAGATACTCTGAAAATCATTTAGCCCAAGTTTGGCTGAAATTGATACAGCAGTTTCAAAGGAGATTTTTTTAGTAGTCAACATGATGAACAAATTGTGAAAAAAGTCTTTAAAGGGCGATAACTCCTGAAGGGGTCAAGTGACAATTTTGGTCAAATTGACTTATTTGTAGATCTTACTTTGCTTAACATTTTTGCTATTAACAGTTTATCTGTATCTATAATAATATTCAAGATAATAACCAAAAACTGCAAAAATTCTTTAAAATCATCAATTCAGGGGCATTATACCTGAAAAACCAGTTACCCAATTCGGCTGAAAATTTCAGGACAGGTAGACCTTGACCTAATAAATACTTTAACTTTCTTGTCTTATTTGCTCTAAATGCTGGAGTTTTTGAGATATAAGCCTAAAACTGCATTTTACCCTGTGTTCTATGTTTAGCCATGACGGCCATGTTTTTTGACGAAATAGAAAATAAAACACAAACTTTATTTTATACACCCTACTGATCATTCAGTTGAAGTTTGGTTGAATTTGGTTGAGTAGTTTTAGAGGAGAAGATTTTTTAAAGTTAGCAAATATGATGAACAAATTGTGAAAAATTGTCATTAAAGATTTTTACCCCATGTCAGATTTGCTCTAAATGCTTTCGTTTTTAAGATATAAGCCAAAAACTGCATTTGACCCCTATGTTCTATTTTTAGCAATGGCGACCATGTTTGTTGATAGATCAAAACTTCGGATACAATTTATAAACTAGATACCCTAAGGAACATTCAGTTAAAGTTTGGAAGTATTTGGCCTAGTAGTTTCAGAGGAGAAGATTCTTGAAATAGTTTACGACGACGACAGACGATAGGGAGCTCACGTCAATAGATATAAACAATTCACCAACGTTTTATGCAAATTGGTTAAAGCGTTTTTGAGTTAATGTCCGACATGATATGTTGACGACGGACGGACATAAGAGCAGACGGACAACGGTATACCATAATACGTCCCGTAAATGGGCGTATACAAATTCAGCAATTCTTTCATTTTTAAAGGGGTATAACTCTAAAACCGTTAAAGTGACGCCACAGAAATTCAAACATGATCTGTGTTTTGTGGTAATGAGCATTGTGTATAAGTTTCATAACATTTGGTAGAGGCAAACTAAAGTAAGAGAAGGGAAACCAACTTTGGGACGTACGAACGTACGGATGTACAGATGGACAAGGGCAAAACTTAATGCCCACTCAGCTACGGCGGGGGCATAAAAATGCAATTTTACCTAACATATAAAAAGAGAGATATTCAATCAAAGTTCTATCATTTCACTGTATTTGGTAGGCTTTGTGCTGCTCAGTCTTGGTTTCTATGTTGTGTTTTGTATACTGTTGTTTGACTTTTTGTCATCTTTTTTGGCCATGTCTTTGTCAGATTGTGTCCGACTTTATGAGTTTGAATATGCCTTTGGTATCTTTCACCTATGTATAACTTGAAATCGATCATTTGCAAAGAAATGTTTTGTTTTTTTTTCGTTTTTGATTTCTTATATTTTTAAGGTGAATAACAATATAACACATTGTTGACCGATGTACCCCTATTTTTTACATTTTTACCTTATGTCTGTTTGTTTTGTTCACAAATTTTGTCAATATAATGGAATTGTATGCGTATGTCATACAAGTGAGAGGTTTAGCTAGCTATAAAGCCAGGTTTAATCCACCATTTTCGACATAAGGAAAAACATGTACCAAGTAAGAATATATGACGGTTGTTTTCCATTCGTTTTAATTGCTTGAGCTTTGGATTTTGCCATTTGATAAGGAACTTTCCGATTCGAATTTTCTTTGAGTTCGGTATTGTTGTTATTTTACATTTTACTCTATAGTTTATACGCTGCTTTTTTGTGATAGATTGGTCTGTCAGGTTCAACGTATCGATGTTGCTTTGATAGGTTGGTCTGTCAGGTTCAACGTATCGATTTTGTTGTGATAGGTTGGTCTGTCAGGTTCAACGTATCGATGTGGCTTTGATAGGTTGGCCTGTCAGGTTCAACGTGTCGATGTTGCTGCGCAGCGATGTTAAGGCGATTTACATAAGATATTTTCAGGGGCAGATAACCCCGTAAGGACCTCATTATTTATTCATATATTCATCAATGGCGGAGGCTGCGTCTATCGATGAAAATGTATGAAATCAAATTACATACATGCCTGTTAACTAAAAACGGCTATTAATATGATGTAATTTATTTATCGAAATACAAATATTGTAGGTTTGTGCCTGGATTATTATGAAAACAGTTACAATAGCTGTTTTTCTTGGCGAGATTGTCGGCTTTTGGACCCATCGGATCAACCAATGAGAAGACGATCGACGTCAAATAGATGTTTGCAGTTTCCAGAATGGAAAGAAATTGCAGCGAAAATTATTTTCACTTCTACGTGAAAATCTAGCCAGAAAAGTAAGTGTGAGCCACAAGACATGTATTTATTATGAAACATATGTTGCTTGTTGTGTTTATCATTCGCCCCAGATGGCGAAAAACTGTATACTATTAGATAAAAACGAGTCCAATGAGGGCAAGCATGACATACACGTGGTCAAAACAAAACAAGACCGCAACAAATAGCTGAAATTTAAGTTATCTTTTGAGTCTCGTCAATAAATGAACAAGATATCGAATGAGACAAGTTCCCAGCATTATACCAAGGGCCCATTCTCATCGTTTACCCCGAAATTCGTTTCTAATTTTCGTTTCGCAGGTGTCCTGCCTACCTCAGTACCTGTCATTAATGTCCTGGTTGGGTACATATTGCTCTAATCCAAATAATAATGATATCGTGGAGCTATTAATTTGGAGCACAGGGGTGCATACATACTTGCTCAAAAGGAACCTGAAACACGTAATCTGGAGCTTAACATATGTTGTACCCCTCCCCTAGTCCAAATAATTATGAGGGGGGATAGGACCTTTATCAGGACTCTGGGACCGGGTGTTTTTAGATTGGGATTTGGGGATTGAGCCTTTCAGGATCCGGGAATTCTTTTTTCGAATTTCTGGACCTCCAGATTTTGTATTTTTAAGCCAGGGATTTCGTGTTTTTAAGCTATACATGTATGTATCCCGTTAAACAGAAGGGATGCTATTGTTTCAGAAAAAGGGAGAAGGTTTGGATCCATTAAAACGTTTAATCCCGCTGCAAATGTTTGCACCTGTCCTAAGTCAGGAATCTGATGTACAGTAGTTGTCGTTTGTTTATGTTATATATACGTGTTTCTCGTTTTGTTTATATAGATTAGACCGTTGGTTTTCCCATTTGAATGGTTTTACACTAGTAATTTTGGGGCCCTTTATAGCTTGTTGTTCGGTGTGAGCCAAGGCTCTGTGTTGAGGGCTGTACTTTAAAAGAGGGACGAAAGATACCAAAGGGACAGTCAAACTCGTAAATCTAAAACAAACTGACAACGCCATGGCTAAAAATGAAAAAGACAAACAATAGTACACATGACACAACATAGAAAACTAAAAAATAAACAACACGAACCCCACCAAAAACTAGGGGTGATCTCAGGTGCTCCGGAAGGGTAAGCAGATCCTGCTCCACATGCGGCACCGGTCGTGTTGCTTATGTGATTACAAATCCAGTAAATAGTCTAATTCGGTAGGTCAAATTCATGAAAGAGAAGGGAATTGTAGTTACGACGTAAGGAACATATCCGATATCATTTGTGAAACGGTTATTCCATAACGGTCAACCAACTCGTGATGGCGTCCGTAAAATTTACGAAGGGATGATTTCAACTTCACCATTATAATGGTTTACTTTTTAAATTGTTATTTGGATGGAGAGTTGTCTCATTGGCACTTACACCACATCTTCCTATATCAAGTTATAAAATTTTCTTGGGGAGCCTGCTTGCAAGAAAGTTGTTTAAATTCTAAACAGAGAAAGATATTTCTGTGTAGGAACCTGTAGATTAAGGGCGTCTCATATTCTTATTGCTCTGAAAGTAAGTCTACCATAAGCCGCTGAGACAAAATAAAATACAACACGAAAGTGTGCATTTGTAACAGTTATACAAACCAGGCATTAGGAACACAGATACCCCCCCCCCCCTTTTTTTTTGTCCAGGTTTAGGAACCCCCCTTTTTAAAATAACTGGATCTGCCCCTGCCCATTGGTGACATTTTCCATTTCCATTCTCACATTTCTATTACATATAATTTATATCTTGTTTTTGAGTAGTACATGTATAGGGACATTATTCGTAATAAAGGGTCGAAATTATTGCGTTTTTCAAATAATGACTTTAAACTGTTTATTTTTTCATAAAGCTGTGGTTGGTTCATGTTTTCTTTTTGATCAAATGACCGATTTAAGGTAACATAAAAAAAAATTGACAAATTTACAGTAAAATATGAAAAAAATATCAATAAGGTAACATCCGAATGAATATCTAAAAAGTGGTTAAATTGAATAAAAAATCTTGAAATATTTTGATAAAGCTGTGGTTGGTTCAAGTTTTCTTCTTGATCAAATGACCGATTTCAGGTAACATAAAATAAGTTTTATTATAATAAAAACATTTTTGGCAGTAAACTGTTTATTTTTTCATAAAGCTGTGGTTGGTTCATGTTTTCTTTTTGATCAAATGACCGATTTAAGGTAACATAAAAAAAAATTGACAAATTTACAGTAAAATATGAAAAAAATATCAATAAGGTAACATCCAAATGAATATCCAAAATGTGGTTACATTGAATTAAAAATTTTGATATCTTTTGATAAAGCTGTGGTTGGTTCATGTTTTCTTTTTGATCAAATGACCAATTTAAGGTAACATAAAAAAAATATAAAAAAATGACAAATTTACAGTAAAATAGGAAAAAAATATCAATAAGGTAACATCCGAATGAATATCTGAAAAGTGGTTAAATTGAATGAAAAATGTTGAAATGTTTTGATAAAGCTGTGGTTGGTTCAAGTTTTCTTTTTGATCAAATGACTGATTTAAGGTAACATCAAAAAGATTGACAAATTTACAGCAAAATATGAAAAAAATATCAATAAGGTAACATCCGAATGCATATCAAAATGTGGTTACATTGAATTAAAAATGTTGATATTTTTTGATAAAGCTGTGGTTGGTTCATGTTTTCTTCTTGATCAAATGAACGATTTAAGGTACCATAAAAAAATTATCAAAAAATTGACAAATTTACAGTAAAATATGAAAAAAATTGACAAATTTAAAGTAAAATATGAAAAAAATATCAAAAAGGTAACATCCGAATGAATATCCAAAAAGTGCTTAGATTGAATGAAAAATCTTGAAATATTTTGATAAATCTGTGGTTAGTTCAAGTTTTCTTCTTGATCAAATGACTGATATACGGCAACATCAAAAAAATTATCAAAAAAATGACAAGTTTACAGTAAAATATGAAAAAAATATCAATAAGGTAACTTCCGAATGAATATCTAAAAAGTGGTTAAATTGAATGAAAAATGTTGAAATGTTTTGATAAAGCTGTGGTTGGTTTAAGTTTGCTTTTTGATCGAATGACTGATTTAAGGTAACATCAAAAAGATTGACCAATTTTCAGTAAAATATGAAAAAAATATCAATGAGGTAACATCCGAATGAATATCCAAAATGTGGTTACATTGAATTAAGAATTTTCATATTTTTTGATAAAGCTGTGGTTGGTTCATGTTTTTTTCTTGATCAAATGACCAATTTAAGGTAACATAAAGAAAATTGACAAATTTACAGTAAAATATGAAAAAAATATCAATAAGGTAAAATCCGAATGAATATCCAAAATGTGGTTACATTGAATTAAAATTTTTGATTTTTTTTTGATAAAGCTGTGGTTGGTTCATGTTTTCTTTTTGATCAAATGACCAATTTAAGGTAACATAAAAAAAATTATCAAAAAATGACAAATTTACAGTAAAATATGAAAAAATATCAATAAGGTAACATCCGAATGAATATCCAAAATGTGGTTACATTGAATTAAAAATTTTGACATTTTTTGATAAAGATGTGGTTGGTTCAAGTTTTCTTTTTGATCAAATGACTGATTTAAGGTAACATCAAAAAGATTGACCAATTTTCAGTAAAATTTAAAAAATATCAATAAGGTAACAACCGAATGAATATCCAAAATGTGGTAACATTGAATTAAAAAATTTGATATTTTTTGATAAAGCTATGGTTGGTTCATGTTTTCTTCTTGATCAAAATGACCGATTTAAGGTAACATAAAAAAAATTATCAAAAAATGACAAATTTACAGTAAAATATGAAAAAAATATCAATAAGGTAACATCCGAATGAATATCCAAAATGTGGTTACATTGAAGTAAAAATTTTGACATTTTTTGATAAAGATGTGGTTGGTTCAAGTTTTCTTTTTGATCAAATGACTGATTTAAGGTAACATCAAAAAGATTGACCAATTTTCAGTAAAATTTAAAAAATATCAATAAGGTAACAACCGAATGAATATCCAAAATGTGGTAACATTGAATTAAAAATTTTGATATTTTTTGATAAAGCTATGGTTGGTTCATGTTTTCTTCTTGATCAAAATGACCGATTTAAGGTAACATAAAAAAATTTATCAAAAAATGACAAATTTACAGTAAAATATGAAAAAAATATCAATAAGGTAACATCCGAATGAATATCCAAAATGTGGGTACATTGAATTAAAAATTTTGATATTTTTTGATAAAGCTGTCGTTGGTTCATGTTTTCTTTTTGATCAAATGACCGATTTAAGGTAACACAAAAAAAATTATCAAAAAATGACAAATTTACAGTAAAATATTAAAAAAATATCAATAAGGTAACATCCGAATGAATATCTGAAAAGTGGTTAAATTGAATGAAAAATGTTGAAATGTTTTGATAAAGCTGTGGTTGGTTCAAGTTTTCTTTTTGATCAAATGACTGATTTAAGGTAACATCAAAAAGATTGACAAATTTACAGTAAAATATGAAAAAATATCAATAAGGTAACATCCGAATGAATATCTAAAAAGTGGTTAAATTGAATGAAAAATGATGAAATGTTTTGAAAAAGCTGTGGTTGGTTCAAGTTTTCTTCTTGATCAAATGACCGATTTCAGGTAACATTAAAAAATTATCAAAAAAATTGACAAATTTACAGTAAAATACGAAAAAAAATTATCAAAAAGGTAACATCCGAATGAATATCCAAAAAGTGGTTAAATTGAATTTAAAATCTTGAAATATTTTAAGAAAGCTGTGGTTAGTTCAAGTTTTCTTCTTGATCAAATGACCGATTTAAGGCAACATCAAAAAAATTATCAAAAAAATTGACAAATTTAAAGTAAAATATGAAAAAAAATATCAATAAGGTAACATCCGAATGAATATCCAAAATGTGGTTACATTGAATTAAATATTTTGATATTTTTTGATAAAGCTGTGGTTTGTTCATGTTTTCTTTTTGATCAAATGACCAATTTAAGGTAACATAAAAAAAAATTATCAAAAAATGACAAATTTATAGTAAAATATGAAAAAAAAATATCAATAAGGTAACATCCGAATGAATATCCAAAATGTGGTTACATTGAATTAAAAATTTTGATATTTTTTGATAAAGCTGTCGTTGGTTCATGTTTTCGTTTTGATCAAATGACCGATTTAAGGTAACACAATAAAAATTATCAAAAAATGACAAATTTACAGTAAAATATGAAAAAAATATCAATAAGGTAACATCCGAATGAATATCTGAAAAGTGGTTAAATTGAATGAAAAATGTTGAAATGTTTTGATAAAGCTGTGGTTGGTTCATGTTTTCTTCTTGATCAAATGACCGATTTAAGGTAACATCAAAAAAATTATCAAAAAAATTGACAAATTTACAGTAAAATATGAAAAAAATATCAATAAGGTAACATCCGAATGAATATCCAAAATGTGGTTACATTGAATTAAAAATTTGGATATTTTTTTATAAAGCTGTGGTTGGTTCATGTTTTCTTCTTGATCAAATGACCGATTTAAGGTAACATTAAAGAAATTATCAAAAAAATTGACAAATTTACAGTAAAATATGAACAAAAATATCAATAAGGTAACATCTTAATGAATATCCAAAAAGTGGCTACATTGAATGAAAAATGTTGTCATTTTTTGATAAAGCTATGATTGGTTTATGTTTTCTTCTTGATCAAATTACCGATTGAAGGTAACATAACAAAAATTATCAAAAAAGTTGACAAATTTATAGATTACCTTAGCCGTAATTGGCACAACTTTTTTGAATTTTGGATCCTCAATGCTCTTCAACTTTTTACTTGTTTGGCTTTATAAATATTTTGATTTGAGCGTCACTGATGAGTCTTATGTAGACGAAACGCGCGTCTGGCGTACTAAATTATAATCCTGGTACCTTTGATACCTTTTACAGTAAAATATGAAAAAATTATCAATAAGGTAACATCCGAATGAATATCCAAAAAGTGGTTAAATTGAATAAAAAATCTTGAAATATTTTGATAAAGCTATGGTTGGTTCAAGTTTTCTCCTTGATCAAATGACCGATTTAAGTTAACATAAAAAATTGACAAATTTACAGTAAAATATGAAAAAAATATCAATAAGGTAACATCCGAATGAATATCTAAAAAGTGGTTAAATTGAATAAAAAATCTTGAAATATTTTGATAAAGCTGTGGTTGGTTCAAGTTTTCTTCTTGATCAAATGACCGATTTCAGGTAACATAAAATAAGTTTTATTATAATAAAAACATTTTTGGCAGTAAATTCTTATACACTAAATTTTAGCTTTATGGGCTACTGTTTCAACTTGTGTAGGTTTTATTTCTTATCAATGGTGTAATAAGAAACCGAAAATTTCCATGGTCTTTGTCTAGGAATTATGCAAGTTTTCGATTACAGGCAGTCAAGGTCAGCATGGTCATGGCATGATCAGGGTCAATACTAATTATCATTGGCCACAAATATTTTAATTGACCAATGAGGTTAAAGTGCATGCTAACTTTCAACAAGCGTCAAGTTGCGCCCGCATTATCGCAATTGCACTGAATGCTACTAGACGCTATTTTTGTTTTGCCAGAAAAGTAAAGATTTTCAATTTTCAAGTTTGTTCCTGAAAGAGGCTTTATTCAATTTTGAATTGCTATGGTCTTCGCTTAAGTGCGATGGTCCAAGAAAGTATCATGTCATGCTCTTGAAAGGTTTCTTGTACGATATGGGACAGAAAGCCGCAGGACAAGTATTACCCCGGTATCCATTAGATTCACTTGACAGAAGAAACGTATGTCATTGTACCATAAGTGTCAACTATTTTTCTACGTCACACAGGTATTGAAAAATATATTTGTTGTTTATAGTGTGAAGATGTAACAGCCAATATGTTCCGTCGGTTACTTTGTTCCAGTGGAACTGAAACTTTTCAACTAATTAATTCGTTCAGATGGAACTTTTTAACTAGTTGTTTTATTCCAAGTACAGCTGAAAAGTCCCAGTTGAATAGATATTGCTGAATACAACTAGGTATACAAATTAAAGTTGCATTTCATAGCTCACTTAAAACCAAATAAGTAGCATAATTTTTTTATGTATGTTCTTGTTTATAGTGTTTGAAATTTCATCTAGTACCTGAATTATGTCAGTTCTCTTTATCTTAAAATAAAGGTCAACATATTCTTCGTCAGAAGTTGGTTTACTCTCACTGATGAGCCCCAGCATTTGGTCTCTGTACATCCGAAAAGGCGATAGTAATGCATATTCCTGGGAAAAAAACCCATATGACTTGTTTTTGTAATTCCGTAAAATTGTGGGAAACCAATAGTTCCATGACTCCACAAAGAAGATGTAGATGGATCAATATATATTAGCTTTTCAAAAATCTTTTCTGACTTCGGTGAGATATGAGATATCATCATTCAAATTAACATTCTTAGTGGCGGATCAAGAGGTACGATGGTTACGCTAGAAATGCTATGGTCTTCGCTTAAGTGCGATGGTCCAAGAAAGTATATACGTACTAAACGTACTGTGGATTATGACGTGAACATTCTTTTATACAAACAAAAAATGAACATACCGACGAATAAATGTAGAATATTTTAATAACAAATTTAAATCCAGTCAATCTAACATAAATTTGACCCTAACTCGAAAGTAAATACGACAATATATTTTTAAGTTTTAATCTTTAGCATTATACCCCAAATATACACAGAAAAAAAGTCCAATAAAATCTAACTTGAGGGAGGCTTAAAAAAAATCACCATTTAAAATTCCTTTGGAGATTTGCATTGAAAAGGAAGATAACTCTTACAAAAAAGGCAGAGATATTAATAAAAATTGATGCAAATTTTTACCGCTTCTATTCATCAGAATGTATTGATTTTTGATTTTTTAACGGTCGTTAGAGTATAACAAACAATTTTAAAGTTGTTTTCATATCTTATACCAAGCTATAATTTAGATTTCGTAATTCATTTGTTGACCAATTATTGAATTTTTCAACTTGTCAAGGTAAAGAATCTCAAATTAAAAAAAATAATTAAGCATGTATTCTTTTTTTTTTTTTTTGGTTAAAATCTTCTTTAGATAAGTAAGTTCCTGAAAAAAATATATAATACATATATTAACAATACCAAATTTTCACACTATTTTTTTCCAAATGGTCCAGAAGCTTCAAATATGCAATTTCGTTAATGAAAAATGCACGAAAAAAATAAAACTAACCGTAACACTTCGGTTTTGTACATTTCATGAGAAGATTATATAATTTAGTCTTAATACAAACTGTTAACCCGATGTAAGTATATTACATTACATAAATTTCAAGAAAAATAACAATAAAACTGACCAAAAAAAAAGACTCATTTAAGTAAGTTATCTACCCTTCCAATGTTAATTTCCATAGGAAATTAAAAATGCTGATTGTGAATTTTCCTCACGTTAGATTTAATGGGACTTTTTTCTGTGAATATAAAGGGCATACTGTTATAGAGAAGAACTAAAACATTTTCTGTTACAATAAGTTTGGGGTTAAATCTTAGTTAGACTTGACTAAATGTTTTTCTTCGGGTGCTGGAAGAAGGACTTGTGTCCTACAGTGTAGCGTGTATATTCAGCATTTAAAATCACCAATTTAAATTTGTCTTAAAAGTATTTGACTGTAATCATGGTAATATACTGTAGATTATTAGCACTGGTATATTAAAATAGCTTATCAACATTGATTTTAATTGAATGTTCATTAAACTAGACTATTACTGCTTGGTATACATTCCGATTTCCAATCGAATCTTCTTTGCATATGTTCGTCATTATTGCAGCAGGAATATGCAAAAATGTTCTTCCATTGTCTTGTTGATCTTCACAAAGTAGGCATCAATAACCTTAATAAATAAAATAATTTAAATATATAAGCACTGAAATTACAGCTTTTCAGCTATGTTCATATAAGGACACGAATTTTTATTTATTTTGAGTTTATTTTGTAGATTTTTCCTTATAACTATTAACTTGCAGAACATTAAATCAAGACTGAATTGTTTGCGTTATCAAGGCACGCGTCACTTCTACATAAATAATATCGTATTGAACTGAAGTCTTCGTTACATTACCAAAAAAAAGCTTGCATACAGCTGAAATTTCTAGTATTTTTAAAGTCGGGTAAGTAAGAATAACGATTTCCACCATAATGAATGTTCTGTTCTGATATTAGGAAACCTGATAAGCGTATGATTTCCTTCAGTATGCCGAAGGGAATTCGACCCAGCTACACAGTATTTTCTCCTATGTATTGTATGATACCATCTCAATGCTGCATCTGTAGGATCGCATCTTATAAAAGCTTTACGTACTTTGCCCTCTTAGAATACATGGCCAAGACTTCTTAAACGAGCCTGGACATATCTTTATCCCATGAATGGGTTTGGCGAAATTAATAAATCTAACTCTTCATCCGAAAGTACAGTGAAGGTGTCATATATTGATAATGTAAGGAACAAACAAATATTCCGCTCTAATTAACTAATTATCTTGACATTGGTTATTATTTTTAGTAATCAATAGAAAACTGACGTATGACTGCGGATTTTTTTCATTGGGGACTTAAATGGGATCACTTAGTGTCTTGCATTATATTCCGATGTGATTTCATATTAAATAGTTCTGAAATTTCTCTCTTTACACAAGGCATAGGATTTAACGTCTCCATTCTGACCGGACATGACTGCGAACTTGTTACATCCCGCACAACCAATCGGTCGTCCCACTTCGGCAAGCGTTATACTGCCAGTTTTGAGAAGACCGAGTGACCATAATTCGTTTCCCCAGTCACCCTTTGGGGCAATTATATTTATAAGACATGTTTCTGTTACAAATTCATCATATGTCTTTTTCTTTAACCAATTTCAGATTCGTCTTCACTTTATCATCGGACACCTCTGCAGTTGTTACATTGAACTCATCACATTCTGTTCTGGAATTTGTCAAGTAAATGTTTTCATATTATAACACATTCAGAAATAAAAGCAAGGTTTTTATTATTAATATGAACAATGCGACTGGATGAAAAACATTCAACAGTCCTGCCTACCAAATATTAAAAGTCAGAAGAGGTAAATCTCCTTACATACCAGATGTAAATACACTCATCATAGATACCAGGACTATATTTTGTATATACGCCAGACACGCTTTTCGTCTACAATGACTCATCAGTGAAGCTTGAATCCAAAAAAGTTAAAAAGGCTAAATAAAGTACGAAGTTGAGCATTTAGGACAAAAAATCCTAATAGTTTAGCCAAATCCAGCTCAGGTAATCTATGCCTGAGGTAGAAAAACCTTAGAATTTAAAAAAAAATCAAAATTTTGTAAACCGTTAATTTATAAATATTACCATATCATAAACATTTATAACTTCGAGTTCAACATGAAGTAGTTTAAGACAGGTTGTTAAATAAGTGGAATAACTATCAGCTACATCTCTTGCATACAATCCAAGGCGAAGTCTCATCATCACAGCTATAAACTGTTCAAAGGGCTGAAGTCTGGAAGTCGACATCCTAACTCTATCCTTACTTGGTGTTTTTCCGTCTCCCTTCAATTATTGCGTTCTTGAAATCTTTGTACATAGTTGACTGAAACACAAACAAATAATTCTAGCCTTTTCATATATATTTACCTACGATTATCATTTTGCAAATTTTCTTTATATAAATAGAGAGTTAAGTCATCATTTATTTGAATAACATCTATTCGGTGTACCTTTAATTGTTAATCAAATACTGCATTGAAAACTCTCATTTGACGAAACTTCATTTCAGTTGACTGTTTGGTAACTCCAGAACTTTAAAACAAAATCTACTAACATATATACTCAACACTTCTATGTCTTTTTTATGGAAACATCCATCTTAATGTGGGTTATCTCTGCAAATTGTATGGCCTCGCGTAAAGCCAAGCGAGAAATTATAGTCAACATTATCGCATCTCTGTCTATATCAGGTATTTTGATGTGCTGTATAGAGCCAAGTACAGCATCTAAATCACTCATTAATCGGTCTCTGTAATTATTTCCCCGTCTTTAGTATGCCAATATGCCATTATAAAGGAGGAATGCTTGTGTCTGGAATCCCATGATCCATATATTTCATTGCCTAAACTAACAACTGTGCATTTTCTACAAGATTCTGGATTTCATCATCCGACATATCTGAATACATGACTCTGTAGGTACGAGACATAATACAGTTTTCGTCATGCGTTTGACAGTGTCGTGATTCTTTTGAGTATTAATATGCACCAATGCGGGACCAATCCTGGATACAAATAGGGGCACTTCGCTTTGCTAAATAAAGAAGATGTCTGACCTCTTCATCAGCTATGGCTGCTACTACTCCAAGAGTATCCATCTCCATCTGTTGAAAGTGCTTTAATAAATTACTTTCGTATTTTGCTGGTAGTTGTGCAGAATTTACAAATGAATCCCGAGTAAAACGTCTCATCCACTGCAATTCAATCGATGGATTGTATTTCGGCAGTGATCCAAGGTGACCATTATATCTTTCGAAGCTAAAACGCCAAGAGGAATACACAGGACCATAATCGTTTAAACAATCGCTCAAATGAAAGTGCAAATGCATGTTTGGGGTAACTCTTTTCTGGCCATACTTAGCTTCAAAGTCTTTGCAAAACTGAAGGATGCTATCCTCATATTGCCTTATATCAGCCTCTGTAACATAATAGAAGCGATTGTATGACTTGCAAGTACAAATTTCTCCAACTATTCAAATCTCTATTAAGTAACACATCTTTCAATGAAAATATGGAAAAAACGTTTGTCCAGTTCTTTCATTGCTCTGCAGTAAATCACCCGAAAGAGGACGATATTTTACGAGGTATGGCACTGATTCACAGATTTTGCTAGCAGCGTTCAGAGGATAACTCAGTTTTTGTCACACGTCCTCTGTCTCGTGTATCACCAGAATTTACGCAGCTTATTCAAAGATTACACATGAAATATTACATAATGCTTAATGCTTAGGGGAAACGGTTGAAATCAGAGGACAATCGGAGAGCAAACTATCAGATCGTGCCCTAAAAGCCGAAGGGATCAGAATAGATGTTTTCTTAAGGGCATACTATACAGTTTTGAAAAGAAAGTTTCTGTATTTTGATTTCAATACCATCAATTATTGCCAAAGTACAAGGAAAATTCTTTTTATAATTGCCAGGCATATTTTTAATAGTTATATCACGTGGCGGCCAAATACATACTGCTCCAAACCTAAAGTACACGAAATTTATCCAGTCACTAAAAAGTGAACTACAGTCTTGTGTAGATATTTGAAATCTATATCCCAATTCTGTAAAGTCCAAATTATTTCTCAATTTACATAATGTAAAAAAAACTGGTCCTTGATTTTTATTTTTATCTTCATATTCTTTTACATTTTTAAGTGAGAATTTGAAAACTGCATTAAATTCAGAATTGTTAAAGCCACAGTAATATCTCAGCATTTTATCATCTTTGATAAAGTTTTCGGCTGAAAAGATTGACCTTTCCCTCTGTTGAACCTGATAAACTTTATGGGATTTCCTGGATGCATTATGTATGTTAATGTAAGCTTTTCATAATCTAATATTTTTCTTGCAAGGTCTCTCTCCAAAATCTCCTCATGCACTGGAAGAGACAAAATATCAATTGGGTCAGCCCCTGAAATAAAAAAAATATCATTAAATTCTTGTGACTTTAAAATATGTTTGTTAAAGAAAAAAAAGTTGAAATATGATTTTTTTTTAGTTTCACACTAATCAGAAAATAATTTAATTTTGGATGTAACATGTCTTCTGATTTGATTAAGTTTTTTTGTCTATCAGTTCATAGACATAATTTATTTATGTGAACATGATGGCATCAACTTTATTTCATGGTTTACTCTAGTATTAAATAGAATTTAGAATTAAGTTATGAGAAAAAACTGATAAATGTTATCTGTCTATTCGTAAAAAACATTAAAAAATGTGGTGCAAACTTAAAAATAAAAAATTCAGTGTGCACCGTTTTTTTTATGTTATTTTTTCATAGACAGAAAAATTATTGCAGTTATTTCCTTAAATATTAAAATTATTAAATTTTAACAATCCCCTTTCTTTTTAGGCAGATTTTTATTCAGAGAGAAAGATAGTTTCAATGGAAACTGTTTGTGGAGATTTAGTTTTTCCGAAAGAAAATGGGCAATCTGTTTTATCAGAAAAATACCACACTTTGATAAACACCATTTCAAATGATGAAGTAAAAATTATAAAAGAACAGACCAGAGAACAATCTGAATGTGAAAATTGTTTCAAGGAAAGAGAAAAGAGAATAACAGCATCAAACTTTCATAGAATTGTGAAAAGAAAAGCTGCAATAAATGACAAGTTCATTCTTTCCATAATGAAGCCAAAGCCTTTCACTAGTAAAGCAACATCATATGGAAGAAACAATGAAATAAAAGCAAGAAACTTATACGTTCAAACTGCTGGCCATCATGTTCATGATTGTGGGTTTGTAGTTAAACCGAGGTACCCTTTTATTGGTGCTACCTCAGATGCCAAAATATGTGACAATGATGTAACTGGAATAAATGTCCATTTAGCCAAAGATATAACCTAATCACTGACGTAATGCAGGGTGCAGACTTTTGTTTAGAGTTGTCTGAAAATGGACCGAGATTAAAAATCAATCATGATTATTTTATTCAGGTACAAGGTCAATTACTTGGAACGGGTTCTCAATTTTGTGATTTTGTAGTTTATACAAAGAAGGACATCCATATTGAAAGAATTTATCCAGACAAAGCTGTAATGCAAAACATTCTTAATAAGCTTGCAGACTTTTATTTTGATCATGTACATTTATAATTTGATTCAGTGTGTAAGAAGTTTCTTGTAGGTTAATTCAGTTCATGTTTGACAACAAAAAAATCATTTATTAGAATATTTGTCTCATATCACATTCTTATTTATATATTACAATGTATAAAGTGAAATAAAAAAAATGTACAACTTATAAATCAGAAAATAAATCAGAAAAGCATTACTTTAGGATCAAAATATAAGCTGAAAAATTATATAGGTTAAAGAACTCCTTATCAAGATATTTGATGTTAAGAAAATGGCAGGGAAAGGATTTCTCTGACTTTTACCTTATATATTTGGCATTTGTATTATTTGGGTCACAAATTGTAAGAAAAGAAATCTTCAGTTTGCTTAGATTTTGTAAATGATCATTAAAATATTTCTATGAAAAGAAAAATGGGTGTCTTGGGCAAAATATTTAACCCTGTGTCTAAGGGGAAACGCAAGAAGTTCAAAATTTTTACAAGAGAAACCAAAAATCTCACTCTAGTTAATCTTATGGTGAATTTTGGCAGAGTTATGGTCCTTGGATTAAGTAAATTAATGCCAGAAATAAATTTTCCACTATTGTTTTATCATACTAAAGGATTTTGATTTGTTATTTGGTTTATAGTTTTACCATTACAAGTTTAAGATCAAGTTTAAATTCTGTTCTGATTTGATGATATTTAGCAGAGTTTTATAATCCTAAGACCTTTTAAAAATTGTTTTTCAAATCTCCCCGTTTCTATTCTTAGTGGTGCTACACCACATCGAAATTTGGCAAAAGAACTCCTTTGCGAAAATGGCATTGCAATTTTACAATAAGTTTCCGTTTCAAAACTGTTCTTAAATGGCTTATGTGTACGTAGTTTGTTACCACCTTTACCAGATAAAGCTTTTTCTGATTGTAAATTGCCTTGCCACTGTTCGACATATTTACTAAACATTTTAGACATAACAGCATTGACAACTGAGGTACTATCAACATAATCTGTAATGATACACTGCATTATACTCAGAAAACGTTTTCCTTACATAAAAAATCCAATTTTTTATACACTTATGTTTTTTACTCATAATGTCTGCCCATATGAATTTTTTTCTGTTTAAACGCTCAGAACTCATATTGTTCAAACGGCACCATAGTCGAATTAAGCATTGCCATTGTTTTTGAAAGATAGGTATCCATCCCATATCCTCTGCAACTGCAGCATTTGGAGTATATTTACCTACTCCAAGAAAAAATCTGCAAGCTCTATTATGAATGGCATTTATAAAAGAAAAAAAAATGTATTTACCTGAATAATCAAGTCGTTATATTCCACAGACCAACGACTATTTCAATTACCTCGCAATTAGGAGAGATCGATTACGTCGAGGGACTTGACTAGTCGGGATGTATTTTAATAGTTTCCGTTCACGAACGAAAGTCCACGCCAGTAAATAAAATAAAACTGGGGTCCTGTAAACACGCAATTTTTATTTTGCTTTCTTTTAGACGCATTTGCTGTAATTGATTGATTAAAATTACTTAGGTATATATATTCCATATGAAGGTGCTCCTACTTACAGGAGGCTTATAAAACGAAGAAGAAACCCAGCGCCATCTGTCGTCAAAATGATCGTTAGCATAATACAACGATGACATTTCACACATTGACAAATCACGCATTGACATTTAACGAATCGACAAGTTACAAAACATCAATATACAAATTGACAATTTACGAATCGACAAGTTACAAAACATTAATATACAAATAGACAGTATACAAATCGACATTTATATAATTAACAAATCGACAAGTTACAAAACATCAATATACAAATTGACAATTTACGAATCGACAAGTTACAAAACATTAATACACAAATAGACAATATACAAATCGACAAGTTACAAAACAGCAATATACAAATTGACAAATCACACAGTTACAAATTGACAAGTTACGAAGTAAGACCCCGTTGGCTTTTTATACACTGTAAAAACAAGTGTTAATGATTTAACACTATTATTAACACCTTCCTGGAAACACTTATTTAACATGTTTTAAAAAATGTTAATCATTAACACTTGTGTTAATAATTATTAACATGTTAATGTGTTAAAATGATTAACACATTACATGTGAATTTGCCTCGAAACACTTAATTAACACTTTAACATGTTTATCCTTGTGGAAGTGTTAATTTCTTTAACATGTCACATGTTTAACATGACATTAACACTAGTGTTCAAAAAGATGAATGGGTGATTTCTGACGATACACAACATAATTGGTTCTTGCTTTTGACCTGATCAGTTATTTGCATTGGCAAACCAATAATAAGCAACCAAGGATGTTGTTCATTGCCTTTGACATATTCTTTTTTATGCAATAATGGAATTGTGCATTTTGTAATGTTTTGAATAAGCATTAATTCAAGGGAAAATTCCAAAATGGAAGTAGAACTTCATAAAATATGAATACCAAAGAGAAAAATAAACTGAATAATGTACAAATAGACAAAACCTAACAAACCTAACAAACGACAGTCTTCTAAACAACACATTGAAAAAAATGGAAATGATACAAGATACAAGATATTGTCCACAGTACACTGGTGCCTGTCTTGCCCTGTCATTTTTTATGTTCAGTGAACAATGAAAATGGAGTAAAAAACCTTATTTGGTATTGATGTTAAAAAACCATGTTATATAAGGAACGTGTACTAGTATGTGTACCAGGTTTCAAGTTGATATGACTACTACTACTACTTCACTCTAAACTAACTTCTAAACTAACTTCACCAAAATGTTTTACAAGATTCAGGACAGACAAATGAATGGATTGACAGTCTGAAAAGAAATAATGCCATCTACTATCATAGATAAGGCATTGAAGACAGAAACAGCACTAAATATAAACCATGGTCATCTCAGGTACCCTGGAATTCTGAAAGTTTCCTTAAGTGTGAATTCTTAATAAAACATAATAACCAGCTGTATAGTTTTTACTCATTTTTATTTCTTGACAACACGTCAGAGAATTTTATCCAATTGCTTGATTTTTGCTGGGTATATTGATCCCCAATAGCCCACTGTTGTAAAATCCCCAATGTCTGGGAATAAATTTCGGGATAATCCAAATCAAAAACATAATAAACTGCAATTAGTAACAGTAATGAGTCCAACACATTTAATGTTTGTCCTATTATTTTCCAGCCATCTCCAATTACGTGTGAACATAAGGTATTTCCCTCCTGGTCAAGGAAGACCACTACATACGGAGCCTCTCCCTCTTCCGTTTCCAAGTGTTTTATGGGAATGGAATCTATTTTCTGCACATTCTGAAAAAAAAAACCAGTCAATTCTTTTTTTATGAACTTCAGTGATGAATACAATAATTGGTCCTTGTACCAAAATTTAATAATTAACTTTTCACTTATTTATTTCATGCATAATATTTTATAAAAATAAATAGACAATGTGTCCATGCGACACAGATGCCTCCACTTGCATATAATTTAAAAAGGGCCATAAATCTAGAACAATAAAAGTGATGCCACCCAAATTCGAATTTGGTCTATGTTTTGAGGTTATTCATGTAATCATTTTGAATATAAGTTTCATTAATGTAAAAAAACCAATTCTAATGTCAATTATCACAAGCAGTTTTTTTTGTGCAACTATACACACATCTTGACAAAAGAGCTATTGAACACATTACTACCACTATCTTAATTAAAAGTATCAGTTTCTTGTACCAATATCAAATTTTATCTGTTTAAACTGTTACAAATTAATCTACCAAAATACTGTTTAAATGAATATACCTTTACAACTTTAATGCATGACCTGGATTTAATCCCTTTCCCCTTCTTTCTGTTAACATTATTTTCTAACCCTTTTACAAGAGCAATACTCTTTTCTGTATCTGTTTCCTGTGAAGAAATATTAAATAGAATAAATGAAAATTTCTTTTGCAACATGATAACATGTTTACTAAGTATAAATAAGAAGATCTGGTATGGGTGCAAATGAGATAACTCCCCATCCAAGAGTTTGATAGCAATTTATGGTAATTTTACAATTGTAATTTTAGTGTAACTTTCATACTTATATTTCCCAATATAAACATGTCATATTAAAATGGTTTTCTGTGATCAAATTGACCACTTTCAAATTAAGTACAGAAAAAAATTGTAAATCATGCACGCTTTTATGGATTGTGGGGCTAAACTTTATCATGCCCCTATTAAAACAAAATAATGCTGGTCACTTATACCAGAGTAAAATACAATAAACTTGAAAAGTTGTCTAATAAGCTTGATATTATTAACTGTATGTCAAGTAAAAAGTAAAATAACAAAAATACCGAACTCCAATGAAAAGTCAAATTTTGATTTATATATATATATGAAAAAGCAATCTCCCATGCAGAGTTGTCGGTCCTTGCTCTCTCTCAATCTCTGCTAATGTCTCGATTTTACAAGAATCTTGTAAAATATAATGATACTTTACATTTTGATTTAATAGAAGTAAATAGCATTCTTACATATTTTTTCAGTTGTGTCATATCGATTTATATTATTTGATGCGAAAATGCTTTTAAAAAAGGCTTCAGATAGATGTACTATATTTTTTGAGAAAGGTGTTCCTATTCTGAGTAAATCGGTTTATCTATTCATCCGACAAAATTATGGCCACATTAGATGAAATTGTAAGAGAATATGACAAGAATATGGTGTTAAAGGTCTGTCAGAGGCAAGCTTTTGATTATTTATCAGAGAAGAAGGGAGATCTTATGGTAAGCTTGCCTGTCGGATATGGAAAGAGTCATACATTTATACAATAAAGCATCAATGATATACAATGGAAACATGTGTTAGTGGAAAAGTCAAGTACTGATTAGCTTAATCCTATTATGATGTTTTATGAACAGTGCCAAAACAAAATTGCCCCTAAATATTGTTGAAAAATTGCCCAATTATTTTAAATTAACTGGATTTGAAATTGTTATTTGTTCTGAGGTTTATTTATCATACTACTGAAGAATTCAGTAGACATAGAAAGCTCATGATCATGTTTTATAAAAAAATTGGAACAAAATACTATTTATACTTTTATACTCCAGATTGATCATTTCAACAACATGCTTACGTTCAATATTGTCCAAATTTAAAGCATACTGAATTGACATGTATGAGTAATCAACAAGAACATATTGTGTTGTAAACATCACACTCTTTAACAAAGATAATAATGTCTTACTAAGATGGTGTTTATTTACACAGTACTATACAAAATCAACACACATTTCATAAAAGCATTTAACACGTTTAAAGATATTAGTACCACTCTGTACAAGTAAAAAATCACCCAACATACTATGTACATCATTACTTTTTTAAAGTTTATACTGATGAGTCAAGCAGGCAATGATGAAACAAGTCAAGCAGACAATGATGAAACTAGTCAATCAGGCAATGATGAAACTAGTCAAGCAGGCAATGATGAAACTAGTCAAGCAGGCAAAGATGAAACTAGTCGAGCAGTCAATGATGAAACTAGTCAAGTAGGCAATGATGAAACTAGTCTAGCAGGCAATGATGAAACTAGTCAAGCAGACAATGATGAAACTAGTCAACCAGGCAATGATGAAACTAGTCAAGCAGGCAATGATGAAACTAGTCGAGCAGGCAAAGATGAAACTAGTCGAGCAGGCAATGATGAAACTAGTCAAGCAGGCAATGATGAAACTAGTCAAGCAGGCAAAGATGAAACTAGTCGAGCAGGCAATGATGAAACTACTCCAGCAGGCAATAATGAAACTAGTCAAGCAGGCAATGATGAAACTAGTCAAGCAGGCAATGATGAAACTAGTCAAGCAGGCAATGATGAAACTAAACAAGCAGGCAATGATGAAACTAGTCAAGCAGGCAATGATGAAACTACTCCAACAGGCAATGATGAAACTAGTCAAGCAGGCAAAAATGAAACTAATCGAGCAGGCAATGATGAAACTAGTCGAGCAGGCAATGATGAAACTACTCCAGCAGGCAATGATGAAACTAGTCAAGCAGACAATGATGAAACTAGTCAAGCAGGTAATGATGAAACTAGTCAAGCAGGCAATGATGAAACTAGTCAAGCAGACAATGATGAAACTAGTCAAGCAGGCAATGATGAAACTACTCCAGCAGGCAATGATGAAACTAGTCAAGCAGACAATGATGAAACTAGTCAAGCAGGCAATGATGAAACTACTCCAACAGGCAATGATGAAACTAGTCAAGTAGGCAAGGATGGTTTGGATGAACAAGTTGATCTCCAGGTAGACAATGGAGAAATTAGTACAGCAGGCAATGATGATGCAGTTTAGAACAAGTCGATTCATGTCACCCTCTTTTGCTGTATCAGATAATTCGGCCAACTGTAAATACCAGTGACATAATTGTAATGAATAGTTATAAAGCTCATCTGGTTCAACCAATATTGGTTCCAAGAACTGTTCTATTGCTAACTTCCCATCTACAATAACTGCCCGCAATTTCTGGACATACTGAGCATTTACTATAAACTTATCAGGTGTGTCAACCATCCCATAACCATACATTTTCATGAAATCAGCGATAACATTATAAAACATATCCCTTTTTTGATCTTCTGAAAAATTGTCATCTTCTAATTCTGTAAGCAGTGGGTGTGTTTGTTTGCTGTATTCGTTTTCCATTTGGAAAAATTCAAAAATTTGTTCTTTGATTAGACCTTCTCCTACGGCCATCAGCAGGTCATAATGTGGCTGGAAACGTCCTTTCACTTTTCCATTAACATAAGTTCTGTGTAGTATCGTTTTGAAGAAATTCAGAGTGCCTGGTGTATTGTCTGCTTTGTAAAGAGTCTTATAACATTTCTGCAATAGACAAAGAATCTATAATTATAACACAAAAACAATATAAAATGATAGCATCATATAACAAGTGTGGACACAGACCAGCATGTATATTATTTCATAGCAATGCATAGTTTCCTTCAAGTTAAAAGATCCTTGCATTGAAACAAAAGGCAACCTTAATGAGTAATTTGTAATATTTTTATATTCAACAAGAACCAGAACTCTGCAAAAAATATAAACATGTATATGATCCTTTTTTCAGGGGAGAAGAATTCAGAACTGCATTCAAAAAACTTAGAGGTTTGAAATCCTTTTTTCCCAACGTGCCAGTGATAGGATTGAGTGGCACATTAACAGTTTCGCAGAAGGAAACTATTCCAAAACAGTTAGGACTTGAAGATTTTCACACTATTGAAAAGACACCGGACAGACCTAACATTTTCATAAAGAAAATAAAGAAAGAACCAGGAACAGATGTAATGAATGAATATGAACAAATTGTTCATAAGTTATGTGATGATTTGTATGACAAGAAGGCAGATTTCCCAGTAACCTTATTATTTTTGCCAGTATACTATATGAGCGAAGCCATGGTATATTTGCTGAGCTTATTTGATACTTCAACAATCAATGATTCAATTTACAGTGCTATATGTTCAGGGCAAGATCAATATGTAATAGATGCTACAATAGCAGAGCTAAAAAAGGAGAACCCAACTATTCGGCTGGTATTAACATCAATTTCAGGAATGGGGTTTGATCCAAAAAATGTTACTAGTATTATACATGCATGCCCTCCCAGAAATACATCACAATATTTACAGGAGATAGGACGTGCTGGTCGTTGTGGACAACCGTCAGTTGCAACATTATACTATTCGTTTACTTCCAATCGTGATTTAGGAAAGAATTTGCCAGGAATAAAGGATGACATCATAAATTATTGTAAAAATGATTCTTCATGTATAAGGAATCAGCTGCTGTCTGTGTTTGGCTTTGAAAAAGACAAAAGCATTATTGATTGTCAATGTTGTTCATTTTGTGCTGAGAACTGTATTTGTGAATCCATTGTTGATTTATCAAAGTTACAAAATTTTAATGTATAAATAAATGTAAAACTTGTTTAACCCTGCCAAGATGGTAATTATATTAAGGTATTTAAACAGCTTATGGTCCCATAAAAAATATGTGCCTACCCCCCTTTTTAATAACTAATCAACTCAAATTACCTCTAAAAAAATCTTGCTTACTGTGCCACATTTCACAGACAATTGGGTGTAGGTCATCAAATCTCTTCTCAGGTGTAATGGACAATGTCCTAAGATTTCTGGCTTCTTACAATCTAACTCTTGTCAGTTGGTATATATTTTAGTGCTTCATACAGTATAGTCGGGCTTTATATGTGAACTTTCTAATGTGATGGATTTTTGCGTTTCGATTTTTGCGTTTCGATTATTTCTTTGTAGTGTAGGATTTATTGATTAAATGATAGATAATTTTATGGAAGTATGTTATTATTCTCTAGTGGGCTGTCTTAATGGGCACGTATGTGAAGTTTAGATTTCTCAGTTTGTATACGCCCGGGACGAGACGTATTATGGTATACTGTTGTCCGTCCGTCCGTCGTCCACACTTCGGACAATAATTCAAAAACACCTTCAACAATTTTCATGAAACTTTGATGAATTGTTAATATCTATTGACGTAAGCTCCCTTTCGGTTTTTTTTAATTTCAGATTTTAAGTTTTGGATTTATGGGGCTTTATTCATAAAAAAGGGGGGAATTTGCAACACTCGGACAATAACTCAAAAAGGCTTTCACCAGTGTCCATGAAACTTTGGTGTATTGTTTATATCTATTGACCTAAGCTCCCTTTCGTTTTTTTTTATTTCAGATTTTAAGTTTTGGATTTATGGGGCTTTATTCATAAAAAAGGGCGTATTTTCAACACTTCGGACAATAACTCAAAAAGGATTTTACCAATGTCCATGAAACTTTGGTGAATTGTTTATATCTATTGATGTAAGCTCCCTCTCAATTTTTATAAATTTCAGATTTTAAGTTTTGGATTTACGGGGCTTTATTCATAAAAAAAAGGGTGATTTTTAACACTTCGGACAAAAACTCAAAAAGGCTTTCACCAATGTCCATGAAACTTTGGTGAATTGTTTATATCTATTAATGTAGGCTCCCTTTCAATTTTTATAAATTTCAGATTTTACATTTCCGTGTTATGAATTTTTATGCTTAAAAAAGGGGGGATTTTTCCAATTTTGGGAGAATAACTAACACTTTCACAAAATTTTATGTATGGATGAAAAATTAAGAAAACAATCTTAGTTAAATTTGAGGTAGCCTTAATAGTGCCATTTTTTTTGTGCATTTTTTTTTTTATTATTTGGGGGGGGGGGTGTATTTGACAGGACTCACACTATTTCTAGTTGATCATATAAATTCATTTAAAGCATAAAAGACAAGTTAAAAAAGCAACGGGCGTATCATGCGTCTAAGCACAGCCCTTTATTAATGTTTCCTTCTCGGCAGTGGTGTTCTTTATCAGCATGGGTAGCAGACGCTTTAGAAAATCTTATAGATTATATTAAATCGCAAGATAAGATTGATTGATTGTTGGTTGCTTAACGTCCAGTGGCAAATATTTCATGCATATTCAGGACGAGAACAAGTTCACAATAAATACAATAGGTAGGTTGGTACAATAGAGGCCATCTGGGATGACGGTCGGGGAAATTTGGACTGCCACTGGAAAATGAGGGTATATTGGATAGGGACAGAAATTTTGCCTTGCAGCAGGCCACCTACGGACCCCTCAAAGAGTTGTTGCAAGGGTTCTTAACGTGCAAAGAGCGTTGCACTCTCTTTACACGAGACATCGGATTTAACGTCCCCCTTCTGACCGGACGTGACTGCGAACTTGATACATCCCGCACAGCCAAACGGACGCCCCACTTCGGCAAGCGTTTTACTGCCGGTCGGGAGAAGACCAAGTGACCATATTTCTATACCCCAGTCACCCTTTGGGAATCGCGAGATAAGGGTTAATTCAATAACCCAAAGAAATAAGAGAACTCGAGCTTAGTTCAATAAGAAATGTATTCTTAATTTTACTAGAACAAAATTATCTAATGAAGAGATCCTCCTACTGAGTAAAGGAACTAAATTTGTTCCGAGCCCTAATATATATTTCATGTCAGATATAATATTATGGCAGATTTAAGAATATAGAATAAGCCAGGAAAGTGAGATGTAGGTTGTGTTATTCTAACACATCCAGAAAATACAGAACTCCATCCATTATACTTAAAAACAGGACATGTGCAACAATGCTCTTGAAAATTATATAACAGACACAATGCTAGCTATATCTAGCTTGGAGGTGAACTCATTTAAAGACAATTTGTCGAGAGTAGAACGAAAATCACTAGTTAAAATTTCTAATAATTCTGAGATTTATATTTCTAAAGCAGACAAAAATAATACTACAGTACTAATAGTACAGTTAAATTAACAGTGTGATTTCTTTCAATTTTATTGACAACAGAGTTAACAGTCAATTCATTATCAGTGTGAAAGTGTTCAGTGGTATTGGCAACAATATGCCCAGTTAAATCATTAACAGTGTGATTACAATCACTGTTATTGACAACAGAGTTAACAGTCAATTCATTATCAGTGTGTTACTGTTCAGTGTAATTTGCAACATTATGCCCAGTTAAATCATCAACAGTGTGATTTCTTATAATTTTATTGACAACAGAGTTAACAGTCAATTCACTATCAGTGTGATGTCTATCAGTTTTATTGACAACAGAGTTAACAGTCGATTCATTATCAGTGTGATACTGTTCAGTTTTATTGACAACAGAGTTAACAGTCAGTTCATTATCAGTGTGATTACTATCAGCTTTATTGACAACAGAGCTAACAGTCAATTCATTATCAGTGTGATTACTATCAGTTTTATTGACAACAGAGTTAACAGTCAATTCATTATCAGTGTGATACTGTTCAGTGTTATTTGCAACAGTATGCCCAGTTAAATCATCAACAGTGTGATATCTTATAATTTCATTGACAACAGAGTTAACAGTCAATTCATTATCAGTGGTATTGGCAACAGTATGCCCAGTTAAATCATTAACAGTGTGATTTCTATCAGTTTTATTGACAACAGAGTTAACAGTCAATTCATTATCAGTGTGATACTGTTCAGTGTTATTTGCAACAGTATGCCCAGTTAAATCATCAACAGTGTGATTTCTTATAATTTCATTGACAACAGAGTTAACAGTCAATTCACTATCAGTGTGATTACTATCAGTTTTATTGACAAAGTCAATTCATTATTAGTGTGATACTGTTCAGTGTTATTTGCAACAGTATGCCCACTTAAATCATCAACAGTGTGATTACTTATAATTTTATTGACAACAGAGTTAACAGTCAATTCATTATCAGTGTGATTACTATCAGTTTTATTGACAACAGAGTTAACAGTCACTTCATTATCAGCGTGATTACTACAGTTTTATTGACAACAGAGTTAACAGTCGATTCATTATCAGGGTGATACTGTTCAGTTTTATTGACAACAGAGTTAACAGTCAATTCATTATCAGTGTGATTACTATCAGTTTTATTGACAACAGAGCTAACAGTCAATTCATTATCAGCGTGATTTCTTTCAATTTTATTGACAACAGAGTTAACAGTCAATTCATTATCAGTGTGATACTGTTCAGTGTTATTGGCAACAGTATGCCCAGTTAAATCATTAACAGTGTCATTTCTTTCAATTTTATTGACAGCAAGTTCATTAACAGTGTTTTCTCTTTCAGGACAACCATTCTCAGCGCTTTCACCTTCAATGTAATGACTACCAGTGGACTGTTGCAAAGCCTCCTTTGCCAACCTTCTTTCGCTCATTCTTAGTTTTTGTTCTTTGGCTTTGGAGGCTTTGCTCTTTTTTGAATTACGTGGCATCACCTGAAATGAAAGAAAAATGTATAAAAATACTGTTATGACAATATCCAGTTTTGTAAAAGATTTTTTTTACATCGAAGAATTGGCCAATCACTTACTATTATCAGTTCCAAACTTATGTCCAACTTTGTTTTTTAAAGCTTGAAATGCCCCCCCCCCCAAAAAAAAAAAATAGAAATAAAAAGTTTAATCAAATCAATAGTACACTGATTGATTAACCTGTTTGTTTCAAGGATGTAACCTTAAAAACACACATATATTTTTGTTTACACTTTGTGAAACTGTTCATTTGAACAAACGTTTCTATTTTAGTTGAGAAGCTGATGAAACGTTTAATATATATATATATATATATATATATATATATATATATCAATTATTGGCGTAAAAGTCAGCATTTCGTGCGTAAAAATGACCACCAAAGTAGGCACGGGGTTTAACTATGCATTTCCCTGCATACTTAAACTGTAGCGATATATTTCTCTATGAAAAACTTATTTGTTCATTGAATTACGGTATTATTTTTAAAGGCTTTTACGTTATCTTCCACATGCACCAAAAATTAGCTCAATTGCGTTTATTTTCGTGAAATGCCGACACTTCGAAATTTCAAAGCGTATATATGATGACCTATGCGCTTGCTTAAAACATATAACTTAAGAGTGCACGGTCTTTAATCATATATATCTCATTTAAACTGATATATATATTGCTTTTTATTTATGGAATAGATAAAGTGTAAAATACTTTAATTTTTGGTTAAATTATATAAAGACAACTTTCTTAGTTAAAAAGATATATTTAATAAACCGATATATACGCCTCGTTAAAAGGGTTTTTTTTTCTAGCAATGAATCTCACGTGATTAAATACGTCACATGTAATGTGAAGGACATTTGATATCATGTACAGTCTGTAGAAAATGAAAGTTATATATTTTGAGATTTACACTATATTACGAGTTTATCAAGGTATGAGAATTCCAAATAGGATTTTATTTGTATTATTTGTTTATTGTCAGTATAATAGATATAATAGATAGGTATTAAATGCATCTAGTTGTTATTTTTGGCTAGATGAGCTCTTGACCTACTTAACGTAATAAATAACAATAGCTTATTTAGCGTAGATTTATCACAGACCCTGGCGGATCTAGAAATTTTCATAAAGTAGGGGCCCGCTCTAGTCATTAGTTAGTGATTCCAAAGCGGCGGATTCAAAAGGGGTAAGATTTTTGTTTTCCTATATAATCCCCCCTTTTTTGTCCTGGGTTAGGAACTCCTTTTTAAAATGGTTTGATCCGCCTGTGTTCCCTTTATAATAGTCAACCAATTTTTCAGAAATAGAACCCTGCGCCCCCTTTAATCTACCTCTGGGCTCTGGGTTATATCTCCAATTGAGGTCATTTTAGAGAAATCAGGTGTACAAACACCAAAGTAGGCACGGGGTTTAAGTATGCATTTCCCCTCTATACATGAACTGTAACGATATATTTTTATATATATATTGCTTTTTATTTATGAAATAGATAAAGTGTAAGATACCTTAATTTTTTGTTTAAATTAAGTACAACTTTCTTAGTTTAAAAAGATATATTAAATAAACCGATATACGCCTCGTTAAAAGGTTTTTTTTATAGCAATGAATCTCACGTGATTAAATACGTTATTACAATGATTTTTATAATTGTTACAATAATGAAACAATAATGACACAAATCATAAACATGAATTTAACTATTTCTTAGATGTTAATCTACAACCAGATCAGAGCCATATACATAAAAAGGCACAATAATATATTTATTAGCTAGATGAGCTGTTGACCTACTTAATGTAATAAATAACAAAAGCTTATTTAGATTTAAATTTATCACAGACCCTGGCGGATCTAGAAATTTTCATAAAGTAGGGGCCCTCTCTAGTCATTCTTCAATGATTCCACAGTGGCGGATTCAAAAGCGGTAAGATTTTGTGTTCCCTATATAATCCCCCCTTTTTTGTCCTGGGTTAGGAACCCCTTTTTAAAATGGCTTGATCCGCCTGTGTTCCCTTTATATTCAACCAATTTTTCAGAAATAGAACCCTGCGCCCCCTAAAATCTACCTCTGGGTTCTGGGTTATATCTCAAATTGAGATCATATTAGAGAAATCAGGTGTACAAACACCAAAGTAGGCAAGGGGTTTAAGTATGCATTTCCCTCTATACATAAAGCGTAACGATGTATTTTTATATATGTTTTGCTTTTTATTTATGAAATAGATAAAGTGTAAGATACCTTAATTTTTTGTTTAAATTAAGTAAAACCAACTTTCTTAGTTTAAAAAGATATATTTAATAAACCGATATACGCCTCGTTAAAAGGTTTTTTTTTATAGAAATGAATCTCACGTGATTAAATACGTTATTACAATGATTTTTATAATTGTTACAATAATGAAACAGTAATGACACAAATCATAAACATGAATTTAACTATTTTTTAGATGTTAATCTACAACCAGATCAGAGCCATATACATAAAAAGGCACAACAATATATTTATTAGCTAGATGAGCTGTTGACCTACTTAATGTAATAAATAACAAAAGCTTATTTAGATTTAAATTTATTACAGACCCTGGTGGATCTAGAAATTTTCATAAAGTAGGGGCCTTCTCTAGTCATTCTTCAATGATTCCACAGTGGCGGATTCAAAAGCGGTAAGATTTTGTGTTCCCTATATAATCCCCCCTTTTTTTGTCCTGGGTTAGGAACCCCTTTTTAAAATGGCTTGATCCGCCTGTGTTCCCTTTATATTCAACCAATTTTTCCGAAATAGAACCCTGCGCCCCCTTAAATCTACCTCTGGGCTCTGGTCTATATCTCAAAATGAGGTCATATTAGAGAAATCAGGTGTACAAACACCAAAGTAGGCACGGGGTTTAAGTATGCATTTCCCCTCTATACATAAACTGTAACGATATATTTTTATATATATATTGCTTTTTATTTATGAAATAGATAAAGTGTAAGATACCTTAATTTTTTGTTTAAATTAAGTAAAACCAACTTTCTTAGTTTAAAAAGATATATTTAATAAACCGATATACGCCTCGTTAAAAGGTTTTTTTTTTTTTTATAACAATGAATCTCACGTGATATATACGTTATTACAATGATTTTTATAATTGTTACAATAATGAAACAATAATGACACAAATCATAAACATGAATTTAACTTTTTCTTAGATGTTAATCTACAACCAGAGCAGAGCCATATACATAAAAAGGCAAAACAATATATTTATTAGCTAGATGAGCTGTTGACCTACTTAACGTAATAAATAACAATAGCTTATTTAGATTTAAATTTATCACAGACCCTGGCGGATCTAGAAATTTTCATAAAGTAGGGGCCCTCTCTAGTCATTCTTCAGTGATTCCACAGTGGCGGATTCAAAAGCGGTAAGATTGTGTGTTCCCTATATAATCCCCCCCCCCTTTTTGTCCTGGGTTAGGAACTCCTTTTTAAAATGGGTTGATCCGCCTGTGTTCCCTTTATATTCCACCAATTTTTCAGAAATAACACCCTGCTCCCTCTTAAATCCACCTCTAAGCTCTGGGTTATATCTCCAATTGAGGTCATATTAATGCAGTTTTCATCACTTATTTTTCAAGATTCATCATAACACAAGTTCTATATCTAATAATGTATATGGCTGAATCCGCCCCTGTAGAAATTATCTTTCTGAAACACAAAATGCATTTAACTTTTACACATCTAGTGTATGACAGACTTTAAAACTTTTCCAACTGAAGCCAGAAGCCAGAAATTTTTTTATTCTCATAGTGGTGTGAACATGATTGTTGTTCCCATAATACTTGTCCCCCCCCCCCTGGAACAAGTCTTTGAATGGTAATAAGTTCGTTGGAACAAACATAACATATTTTATTTCCACCTTCTTAAGATATTTTCCTGGAACTAAAATGTTATATGGTTTCATAATATCTGTTCTTTTAGAGAGAGTGTCATTTGATTTTTTACACTTGATCACACCTTAGTTGATATTCACCTCACATTTCATTTACCTGGACATGAAGTACATACAAAGAATATGAAGAGTGGGCAAGAAAAGGGGAACGTGAACCCTGGAACACATATTTTTTTTTAAATCTCCGGACTGACTTAAATTTAGTCCCTGTTTATTTTTTAATAGACTGTGAGAGAAATCAGGTGTACAAACAAGAAACACGAGGCCGGGATAAGGTACCGGTACTTCATGTATCTCTAACAAATGTAAAATTCAAAAAAAATATTTAAACACTAAAAATTTTAATAATGTTTTATTTAGTGTATAAAGTGCTTTTTCAAAACTAATATATTTTCTCGTTTCAGCTGAAAGTACCTCTCTAATAACTGTTTATGTGCTGCTTAAAAATATATTGCAGCACTTCACAGTTGCTTGAAAGGTTGAAAATGTCATCATGCAGAAATTAGAGCAGATTCCTCAGATTAAAATCATTGAAAATGGATAGATGCACTGGTCCTGGTGGTATACATCGATACAATTAATCTTAATTACATTTGGAATGAAAATTGTCTTCTTTTTTGGTTTCTTGCACGATAAAACCAATATTTAAAGTGAGTCACTGGTTAAAAGTAATGTTTATTCCATTCTTAAACCAATGCATGTATATCATCAACTTAGTCTGCTGTGCATTTCTAATGCAAAATAAGGCAAAATGTTTGGTCCGATTTGATTCTGTTATTACAAACTTTTTAAACAAATTACTTCCCTTTGTCAATCTGGGACTGGTTCCATATCGGACAATATTGGCTTTTGCCAATGCAAAGTATGATGGATTGAAAATTATGTATCGGCGGTTAAACTAATTTTCCATCACGAGTTGGTTGACCGTTATGGAATAACCGTTTCACAAATGATATCGGATATGTTCCTTACGTCGTAACTACAATCCCCTTCCATTTCATGAATGTGACCAACCGAATTAGACTATTTACCGGATTTGTAATCACATAAGCAACACAACGGGTGCCACATGTGGAGCAGGATCTGCTTACCCTTCCGGAGCACCTGAGATCACCCCTAGTTTTTGGTGGGGTTCGTGTTGTTTATTCTTTAGTTTTCTATGTTGTGTCATGTGTACTATTGTTTTTCTGTTTGTCTTTTTCATTTTTAGCCATGGCGTTGTCAGTTTGTTTTATATTTATGAGTTTGACTGTCCCTTTGGTATCTTTCGTCCCTCTTGTTGTTTAGATAAATACTTACGAAATCAGAAATTATCCGTAAAATTTACGAAGGGATGATTTCAACTTCACCATTTGGAACTCTTGGTTTAATAGCTTCCTTGTGAGCAATAACCCTCTATCAAGAAAATCGTGATAGGAAATGCAAGCACGGGAATATCGTATCAATTGGGAGATATATATCCCGTATGCAGGTGCTGCTGGAATGTTGCTACTTAGAAATGGAAAGTTCACAATTGGAAAGCTGAAATCATCTCTTTTGTCGTAAAGTTTTGTTTTCAACCGACCCTCATTGTCAATTTCTAGATGTAAGTCGAGATATGAAGCTTAACTGTATCTGTAGTATCCTTAATCTCCAATTCGATGGGATAGATGCGTTCCACATAGTCACCAAATTTTGAATTGTTTAGTGAAAGAACGTCGTCTATATAGCGGAAAGTAGTGTTAAAGGATATTGCTAACTTCTTATCTTTCTTCCTAAGAAGTTCCTGCATGAAGTCAGCCTCATAATAATAAAGAAACAAGTCGGCAAGTAGAGGGACACAGTTTGTTCCCATTGGGATGCCGACAGTCTGTTGAAAAACACGTCCTCCAAACGTTACAAATATGTTGTCAATCAAGAAATCAAGCTTCTTGATAATATCGGTTTCAGAGAATTTTTTGTTTGAATCAGAGTGATTCTTTACAAAGTATGATTTATCCCTCCCTAAGACAAGATACTTGTATCTACGTTGGCCATTCTTTTTTATGAAGCAAAGTAATACCAACTCTTTCAATTTGTCTTTTAGTTTGGAATGTGGAATACTTGTGTAAAGAGTAGAAAAGTCAAATGTTTTAATACTGTTACAAGATGAAAGAGAGTTAGATTGTATGTACTCTAAAAGATCTTTGGAATTTTTAAGTATCCACATCTGATTCACGCCACCTCTAGAATAGGCAGTTTCACAATAACTTTGAAGCCCGTCTTTGATTGCTGATAAAATAGATGTTAATAATTTAGAAAGAGGTTTCGTGGAGCACTTGGAAGTTTTTAACTATAATTTCTGATGTCGTAAGTATTTATCTAAACAACAAATTAATGTAATTAAAAGATTTCAAAACCTAAGATTACGCACAGGTAAATTTGCTGTTCCTGCTAGCTCTCCATTGTTAATAAAAAAAAATGAATGTCCCTCATAATGGAGACAACTAAAAAAAAAGGTATCTAATTACAGGGTCGGGAATTGGCAAATGGACTATAATAATGCTTTTTTTTCTGCTTATCATGTTCGTGGCTTTGATCTTGTTGTACGTGGTTTAACATGATGATGATGGAAGTGTTTAACGACATTGACTGGATATACATCCCGCGGGCAATTGGTGAGCTTTAGATATTTTCTGCAGTTGGTAATCACAAGGATTTGTATAGTAAGACTTACTATACAAATCCTTGGTAATTAGCAACAGGTTGAAGGCCGCTATTTTGTTGCGCAGCCATCTTGATTATGCTGAGTTATTTTTGGTTTGTTTACTCTTTTGATGTTTCTTTTCTACTTCACAACGGCTACTTTCAGGTCCAGGTTGGTTAGCTTGATAGCCCGCTAACAACGACGATGGCGTACTAGTCTACGAGTTTCTGACGTAGTAATAACGATGACAGGTAGCTTATTATCAGTACCAAAGTCGTGAGACAGTTAAATGAATGTCCATTATTCAACACCTCGGTTACAGCTCTCGAGCGTATGTCGTCATAACACTCCCCCATCAAAAATGAATTTTGAAGTGTATGCTGACGCGGGTTGGTTTCTGTCATCGAAAGAAGTAAGCCGTTAATACATCTGATAATAAAAATTCCTAATTTTTGAAGCAAGAATAAAACAAAAAATTTCATCGCACGAAATTAAAATAAAATATAGTGTACGAAAATCCATACAAATAAAATATTAAATAACGATATGTTTTGTTTCTATTAAATTAATGAAATGAAATGAATAGACAACTTTCGAGTTCGATGCATTTCCGTCAAAAACTCTGGTTTTAGTGAACGTCATTTGTGTGCTTAGGGGCGTCGTCACTTCCATTCCAATGTTGAGCGAGTGGTTGGAAAACTATACTTCTATATTGTACGAATTATTCGGCAAATTGAATTCTCAAAATTGACAATCAGCACTACTGTCATTAGGGAATTGTCATTAAGTACCTATATAACAAGCATTATTTCTAGTTTATCCTGCATAATGACTGATTGAATGATTGTGACGTCAGGCAAAATGGAAGGTTGGAAAGAAAATCGGCTTCACCTCGGCAGTAGTTTTTAGACGAAAAAGTGTCCAGACACAATATAAATCAGGGAAAAAAAGTTACAACAGAAAGGATGATATATTCGCTTATTTCTGGTAGGACATTTATTGCACTCTTAGCTAATTTTCATAGAAAAAAATGAATAGAACATAAATCTCTACATCGTTGAATTTGTATGGACTGCAGTATCTAGGAAACAGAACGTCACAAATTAACTTTTAATTGTTGCGTCGTTGGCAACTATTGTTCTAAAAATGGCGACGTCCATATCTCTTCAAAGTGAACAAACATTAATTGCAAATGAAACTATTGCAAAAGATTATTCATTAAATAAACAAAGATCTCTTAAAAAGAAACTTGATGCAACCCAAAATGAGCATTTTCGATACAATCTAACAGGCGGTGGACTTAGAATATGGTTAAGCGCTAGCTGCTATGAATCATTTAGATGGGCACTAAATACTTTTTATGATAACAAAAGAAAAGAAAATGAAGGAAACATCATATACAAAAAGGTATTTGACAAATCAGAAACTGTCAATGTTGAAGATCAATATAAAATAAAATGTGAAGGATTTGATACACGAGGCCGAAATATAAAACTTAGTTGTTTTTCTATAAATATGTACCATACAACTTCGTCCTTACTAGTAAATGGAAAAAAGTTACTTGTGTTCATCAATGATCATCTTCCAGAAGTACTTAACTGTATGAAAAACTATCAAATCAATGGAAAACCAGTTGATCTGAATATGCTTAATAAATGCATTTATGACATGATTTCTGTAAACTTTCCGGAACAGGAAAATCATTCAAATTCAACCAAGACAAATGAAAAATCATGTGAAAACATTGAACATTCGCAAGCTAAATCTATTATGTCTATTACATGTACATCTAATACATGTTCAAACACGGAAAATAAGAATATCAATGAAGAAAATTCTGAGATATCAACCAAAGATAACAGTAACATAAAAAAGAAAGAAGATATAAAAGAAATTCATTCCGATACAGTACGCCAACCATTACAGAATGTTAATGAATTGTTACATGCACGTGAAAATATCACACAAGATGAAAATTCTGTCAAATCACTTTTACATCAACTATTAGATAAAACCGACAGTTTATTTGAACTCGTTAAATCAATAGACAAACAATGTATAGAAGACAAACAAGATTTCCAAAATAAGATCGATCAAGTCAACGATAGGATTACCGCTTTTTCAAAAAAAATGTGTACTATTGACGAACACCAGACACAACATTTATATGACATTGAAAACAGTGTCAAGTTGGTTAAAGTTGACCAGGACAAAAATTTTAGTCACGTTCATAACAAAATACAAAGCCTCGCCGATAGAGTAAAAGATTTACCAAGCCGTACACAGTACAACGCCAAAAACTTTGAAGTGGAAAAATCAAATGAAAATATAGATTATCGTAGTGTTAACAGCAACACAGCCAATACATCAAAGACATATATAGATCAATCACATACAACAATAAGAAACTCTCAAATATTTCCAGACGAACGGAAAGAAAAAACATTGATAATAGGAAGTTCCATAATTAAAGGCATCGATGCAAACAAAGTTGGAAAAGATGTTCACATACGAACAAATAGAGGCGCAACAGTACCAACATTAACAGAAAAGATTAAAAAATCTAATATACAACATTACAAAAGTATTATTTTAGTTGTTGGTGGGAATGATGCCTCGTCAAGGATACATCCAGAAGCTTTCAAAGAAAAATATGATGATATGATAAAAACTGTCAAATCGATAAACCCAGGCATAAACATTGCTGTATCTGAGATTTGTCCAAGACGGAATGTTGATACAGAAATTTATAATGCAATATTACACAGGGTTTCTACTGAACATAAGTTAAAAATCATCAAACAAACAGATGCATTTGTCTCCAGAGGCGGCGATCTCGTTTCTTCTTACTACCACCGTGATGGAATACACCTCACTAATCAGGGTACAATTCTTTTACTTAGAAACATAAACAAAGTTGTAAACATTTTCAACCAAACAACTATTTCTCAGTCCAATAATGAAAGTAATGAACAGCATGGTAAAAGACAAACCATTGCAAAGACATTCAATGGTATCTGCTTTAATTGTGGCTTTTATGGTCATCATTGTAAAGACTGTCACACACTTTAGGATAAATCTGATGTATTTCAATTTGTAGACAAAGTATCAAATCATAGTAAATCATTACTACTTCATAACAATTTCGATATACTTCTTAATTTATGTCCAAATTGTAATACATCAAAATGTATATGTACTCAAAAATGTATGTCTGTAGCTGAGAATTTTAAAAACCAAAGTTCTACAGAAAATTGTCAAAAATCAGAAAATGGTAAATATGCTAATAGCCTCAGCTCAAAACTTATTGTAATAGAAACAAACATTATCAAAAAAACTGTCTTAATCTAAAATGTAAAGGTTTCAATGCTGTATGTCTTAATGTTAGACATATTTTATCTAAATTTAACGAGTTAAAAAATATAATTACTATAAACAACAAATATTTAGATTTATTTGGATTAGTTGAAACATTCTTAAAACCTGACATTAACAATGAACAATGTAAAGTGCCGGGATACAAAATTTTCAGAAAAGATCGCCAGTGTAAGGATGGTGGTGGCCTATTGGTTTATGTCAAAGATTCTATTGCAGTTAAAAATCGATCTGATTTATCCATTAATACATTAGAAACTTTATGGTTAGAGGTAGAATTTCCAAAATCTAAACCTTTCTTCATTTGTACTATTTATAGACCACCAAATTCCCCTCAGTCCTGGATAGATCTTTTTGAGGAAGAATTTAATGCAGCTCTTTCAGAAAACAAAGAGATAATTTTAATGGGGGACTTTAATATTGACTTGATTAAAATTGAGAATACAAAATGGATCAATTTCATAAACAATTTTAATCTTCAACAACAAATTTCCACTGCAACACGTATTTGTGACAAATCTGAAACTCTAATTGATCATATTTACACTACTAATCCTGAAAATATTGTCCATTGTCATGTACCTTCATATGCTTTAAGTGACCACTATCCTATATGCTTAAATAGAAAAATCAATATAAAGATAAAAAAAGAAAATCATATCGAAATAAAGTATAGGTGTTTTAAAAAATTTAATGAAGATGCCTTTTGTACAGACTTACATCTAATGAAGAAATTAAAAACTCCATTCAATATAGGAATATGTATCATTCAAAAAAAGATTGGATAAACTTTAAAAAGTGGCGTAATAAAACAACGTCGTTAATATTTAATGCAAAAAAGGAATATTACCAAAACGCCATAACTAGTTCCAAAAATAGTAAAGAACTTTGGAATCATATTAAAGAGTTAAATCCAAAAGAGGATAATATTTTCCCACCTAAAATGCAGTATGAAAATCAAACGGTTTATAACAACCAAGATATTGTAAATACTCTTAATGTTCATTTTTCATCCGTAGCTGAAAAACTTATTGGAAATAATACTTCAGATATGGATTTTTCTATGCTACAAAATTTTACTAGTGAAAAATTAAAGAAAACTGAAAATTTTCATTTAAAACTCATTTCCATTGGAGAGGTGTGTTCTCAACTAAAACATCTTAATATTAATAAATCCGCAGGTTTAGATGGAATAGGTCCCAAATTTTTAAAGTTAAGTGCAGAAATAATATCCCCATCATTAACTTTTTTAATAAACAAAAGTATAACTTCAAATCGTTTTCCGCAAAAATTAAAACTTGCAAGAGTAACTGCTATACATAAAGGAGGACAAAGAGATATTCCCTCAAATTATCGTCCAATTTCTATTTTGAATACCATATCTAAAATTTTCGAAAGACATGTATGTACACAGTTATATGAATTCCTTAACAATAAAAAATTGTTACATATCGCCCAGTCAGGTTTCAGACAAGGTCATTCCTGCCAACCAGCGCTAACTAAACTAATTGACGAATGGTTAAAATATTTAGATAATGGAGAAATAGTTGGTACAGTGTTTTTAGATTTCAGTAAGGCTTTTGACCTTATTAACCATGCCATACTTCTAGAAAAGTTAAAATTTTATCATATCGGAAAACATATAATAGATTGGATAAAATCATATTTGTCTGACAGACAACAAGAAGTCCAATACGCTAACATTAAATCTGATAAATCGTTTGTAAAGTATGGAGTGCCTCAAGGTTCTATTTTAGGTCCGCTGTTATTTTTAATATATATAAATGATTTACCACTTCATGTTAAACAATCCAATATGGATTTATATGCTGATGATTCAACATTGCATTTTCATGATAAAAACATTGAAAAAATAAACAGCATATTGCAAAATGATTTAAATGCTATACAATCTTGGTGTAACAATAACAGTATGAAAATCAATGCACAAAAAACTAAGTGTATGAAATTGGGTTCAAACAAAAACTTAAACAACTATCAGAATTATGTATTACCGTCAACGAAACATGTATTGAGAATGTCCATTCTTTCAAATTACTTGGAATAGACATTGATGAAAATTTAAGCTGGAAGATCATGTTGATCGTATATGTAAAATTATCTCATCTAAAGTATCACTTTTATATAAAATTAAAGTATATTTGCCAATGCACACAAGGCAACTATTTTATAATGCATATATTCTACCATATATAGACTATTGTAGTTCAGTTTGGGGAAATTTATTACAAAAAGATTCAGATAGAATCATAAAACTTCAAAAAAGAGTAGCAAGAATTATACTGGAATGCGATATTTCTATTCCATCTAATTTCATGTTTTCTTCTTTAAAATGGCTATCTTTTACCAAAAGAATAAAATACCAACAATCAATTCTAATGTATAAAATTGTAAATGGGCTAGCACCTGATTACTTAGCAATACTAAATATTGATGATGTGCAACGCCACAACTTACGATCTGTCTCTAATAATGATCTTTTTGTTCCAAGACCAAATACAAATTTTTATAAAAAATCTTTTCATTATTCTGCAACCAAAGTATGGAATAATTTACCACTCGAAATAAAGAAATGTCCTAATGTGGAATTATTCAAGAAACATAGTTATAATCATTTTCTTGAAAATTATATGCAAGTCAACTAATTTGTTTTCCTCTAACAAAACTATATCAAATATTGTCATTTATTACCCTTTGTATATTTCAATGATTGAATTGTGTATATACTAGTAATATATATTGTAAATTAATGTATGAATGTATGAATGTTAACTGTATGCATGTATTTTGTTTGAGGGCCTCAATGAAAATTAGACTATTTCTAATTGAGTTACCCTCTTTAAATAAAGAATTTATTATTATTATTATTATTATTATTATTATCACTAAGACGCTTGATGAACGTTAATAGTGCAGGGATACAGGCGATCCCCTCTATCTGGTAAATGACGTCATAAAGGCGCGTATAATTGACGAGTTTTTTCCGGTGACGGATGAACTCGAAAGTGGTCTATTGAATTAAAATTTCCAAACTATATTATGTAGATTTCTCATATTTCTCGACTGTCTTCAATTATTACAAACAAAAAGAAAAATGTTTATTTAGCGGTTTTTTTCTAAAACAATATATCTTCATTGTTTTTTGATATTCCAAAAGACATCTTATTTTGTTTGTTTGCCAAGCTTACTTGTATGCGGTTAGTACCATCACTAATAACTCTTAACTATTAAAGACCAAATGACCTAATAAACAACAACAAATGGAAGTTTTTAACGACCTTGACTGGCTAGGCACAATAAACCTGATAATTGGTATTCAATATATATAATCCTAGGTCATGCCTGACATATTTCACAAAAACGGCCGATGAAAACTTCGATAACTCCTTAAATGTTAAAATGTTAAAATGATTTTATCAAAACAAAAATTATTAGATGAAGAGTTATATTATCTATCGAATGCATACCTTCACAACACACTAAAACATATATTTCATGTCCTGAGTGCACTCAGGACGTCCTGAGCGGTGTTTAGACGTACCGGTGTCGTTTGTTTAAGTGTTTCATTTTTTTACATTGTCATTTCGGTGCCTTTCTTAGCTGACTATGCGTTATGGGCTTTGCTAATTGTTGAAGGCCGTACGGTAACCTAAAGTTGTTAATTTCAGTGTCATTTTGGTTTCTTGTGGAGAGTTGTCTCATTGCATGGCAATCATTCCACATTTTCTTTTTTATGTTTGTAAAAGTTAACGCACGACAAATGATGAGAATTATTCACCTAGCCCTGGTGTCAGGTGAGCTAAAACATTTGCATTCAAGTATGACTACATATTTTGGAATCAAAACAAGGACACTATTGACTATTGAGCGCGGTTTTTATATAATTATCATTAAAAGTGTTTTGTGTATGTTCAGTGGAAAATATTACAGAGTAATGAAATGGAGTTTTGAAAACGATCTGTAAAATGTCGAAACATATACAAGAAAAACATACAATCTTCACGCTATACAATAATTTCTACGGATTTGGCTTGTACAATTTCTTTCGACAGGCTTGTAAAATTCTTCTTTACCAGTCAACCGAATTATAAAATACAGTGTTAATTTCCATTGTTTAACGCAAGCGTACATTTTAGCTAAATAAATTAAATTGTAGTGACCTGGGGTCGTGTCATCGAAGGTGTCTTAGGACTAAGACATGTCCCAAGACCATCGTAGGAGAATTTTTTGCTCTTAGCCGTGTTATTGAAACGATCTTATTTTAAGAGATGTCCTAATGGTTGTCCACCTTCAGAACTACTAATAAGGTCTTAAGGACATTTTCACTTTAATGATAACTTTATGATGTCTTAGCATATAAAATTAAAGAACCTTAGTGAGCACGCTCACATACCCCACGTCCCCACATTGTCACTGGAGAAATTGAATAAGTGTAAGAAAACAAATTGTATAAAAAAAAATAATGAGTAATAATTTCCTGTCAATATGCACATCTACATAGTATGTCCTTATTATCTACAAAATTTCATGTAATACTGTTGTGTGGTTTCAGAGGAGTTGAGATGACAAACTGTTGCAGAAGTACATTGAAACAAATAAGTTCAAAGGGGCCTAACTCCTAGAAAAAAAATGAATCGTAATTTCCTGTCGATATGCACATCTACATAGTATGTACTTATTATCTAAAAAGGTTTCATGAAATTCTGTTGTGTAGTTTCAGAGGAATTGCGATGACAAACTGTTGCAGTAGTACATTTAAGTAAATAAGTTCAAAGGGGCGTAACTCCTAGAAAAAAAAATGAATCGT